>NC_141052.1:3395000-3595000 GCF_041138505.1 Cibotium barometz
AATCACAATGTTTATCAAGAGGCTCATTCTCAATGAATGTATCACTAAGTGGTTTGTTTGATAACTAAACACTATGCCATGGCTAGCCTTGTTGCTTCCCTTGTTATTCGTGCTATTTTTCCATAAATGGCACAACTCCTCAGTTTGTTTTCTCGGTTGCTTTGTTGATGTGCTACCAACTGCTACCACAACCATGTGCATGCTGCTGGCTGTTAGCTGATGTGAAAGCACAACCTTACAACCATTGGGGGTGACCTCTTCCTTGCTGGCTATTGTGTACCATAACTACTATGTGTTGGGATCTTTTGCTACAACTAACCATGGGATTTGCTTTGCACAGCCACTCTCGTTAGAGTTTGGCCTTTGCTTGTAATGTTGATGCACACCATGCACACCAATGTCTTAAAAGGTTATAGCAACATTTTCTTGTGATGTTGATGCTCCCCATGCACCAATGGCTCAAATGGTTATAGCATCTGGTTTCCACCAGAGATTAGAGGTTGAAGTCCTCTTTGGTTTTCTCCTCTTTGATAGTATTGTAATACCATTATTATTGAAAAACAACATTAGCATTGAGCATGTGAAATCGCCTATTTGTCACCATTGGCAATGATTTAAAAAATCTAAAAATGATTACCGAGATTGGTTATGACTTAGCTTTGTTTATTCTTGGCATTGTTGATTGTTTCCTTTGTTGCATTTGCCAAGTGTTGAAGTACAGATCTATTTGTTGATGTTTCCTTCATGTGAACATGTCCTGGGCAACGGAACCAATGTGTAGCCTTTTTGTGCTCCCAGATGTTTGTACGCCGTTGGAAGACAATGAGGGGGGTCTTGGGCCCCAAATGCTTGCCTCTCACACAAGCTATTGGGGATGAGGATGAAGAGAGAGGGAGGGTTAGAGAAAACCTACACTACCTAATACCCTAATTAATGGAATAAATAAAGAAATGAGCAAAGCATATCTATACAAATCCTTTACCACATCTCTCTCTCCAACACTATGAACAATCCCAACACAATGACAAGGTTAAGAGCTCTCACACATAGAATGCTCTCACCATCCCATATTCAATGAACCCAAGAGAAGAGGGTAGCACTCTCTCCATTCTCTTCCAAGCAAGATGCAAACCCTCAAAAACACAACCTCACACCTTGTCACTAGCTACATGGCAGGAAGAAGGGCCAAGGGATATTCCACCCTTGCAACACACACTCTCTCTAACACAAAAACTAACAAGAGGGCAAGGGGAACAAGAGGAGACTTTGCACAAGAGCAAGCTCTCACTCTCACTCAAGGAGAAGACACAAGAGTGGATTCCAACTCTAGGGTAGTGGGGAATGAGCTCTCCCTCACCCATGCCTTCATTATAAAGAAAATACAATGCCACATGTCAACAATGGGTGAGATTTCATAGATTACAACAAATGAGGTGTGGCTAAACCCAATCACCCTCATGCCTAAGGTATAATGAATCAAATGAATAATACAATGTGAACAAATCATGTGCACATGCACCTAGAGTGGATAATGAAGCTTAATGTTGGCCTAGGTGTTAACCCACTTAACTCCTATGACAACCCACTTACTTTTCCCTTTTAAGGTCAGCACACTTACACCTCACCTTAACTCCTATGACAAGCACTCCCTTTCAAAGGTCACCACACCTCACCTCACCTTAACTCCCATGATAGTGGCACTCCCATTTTCATATAACTTCCCACCAAAAAATAAGTATACACAGAATACTCCTTGGTTTATTTTGGAGGTTTCATCTTTAATAAATAGTGGTGCCAACTAAAGTAGAGATTTTCCTACGTTTAGCGAAAAATAAGGTATTTGCCTAATGTTTTGCCAAATGGGTTGTACCTAGTGGTAGAATCGCTTCCTAATCTATGGGCATTGGGATTTAGGGCTTTAATGAAAGCTTTAGCAATAAGATTGCTAAACCTCTTAGTGATTAAGTTAATCACTAAATAACTTCTATTATTATTTAAGCATAAAAGAGGCTTAACACTCTTGATTAATGCACACTTGCATCAAAAGTGAGTCAAATTGGTGATCTTAAGCATAAAATTGAACTATGGAAATGCTTCTACATTTACTAATCATAAAAGAGGATTAATCTACTTGATTAATGCATAATTACATCAAAAGCGATAGCATTAAATTGAACTATGAAAATGCTCCTACACTGACTAATCACAAAAGAGGCTTAATTCACTTGATTAATGCATACTTGCATCCAATGTGTTTAATGTATCAATAAGCCAAATGTATAAGAAAGTATGGCCAATATTGTCTTAGGATAGATGCACAAAGTTTACCATAGGGTAGATCTCAAGGGATGTGCCTGAGAAATGTGCGTAGGGATGTGTCAAGTATGTTTCAACATACAATCCAAACACAAATATTGGTCAAGTCATCAACCATGATTAGGGTGATCTAATTGGCATAAAGATTAGTCAAGTCAACCATGTTAGGGTAACCTAGTTGACATAAAGCTTAATATTTATATGATACAAAATGTTTTGGATTTACCAATTAAGAGCACCAAGTTAAGTAAGAAGGAGAAAATGGCGTTGTATGTCATTGGGGATAAGTTCAAGAGCACCAAGCTAACTAAGAAGGAGAAAATTGCACTGTGTATGACCATATCAAAAAGGGTTCAAAGATGAACATCTTAAGGTCCATCTTGTGGTATCTACTCAAGCTTTGTAATTTATTACAAAGTTAAGCTAGTGGATTACAATGCAATTGGTGAACAGAGCCTTGGAGAAAAGCAAGGCAATAATAGAAAGAAACACCAAACTTCTAGTGGTGGCAAGATCAATCTTCACCTAAGCCCCCAAAAGAATACACTGATGGCTACCCAAGTAGAGACATTGGTGGCAAGATCCATCTTCACCTAAGCCCCCAGACACTAGTGGCTACCCAAGTAGAGACACGGGTGGCAAGGTCAATCTTCATTTAAGTCCCAAAGGAGACTCTAGTCCTCCCAACAAGTAGAGACACTAGTGGTTACCTAACATACCCATTGTAAATATAGCACATTAAGCACAATATGGCATATTCATTTTGCAAGTATAGCTTAGGCAGTTCATTACGGTTGCATTTAGTTGTTATTTTTTTGTCCCTAAGAAGTTGTTATTTTGAGGCGATTGCAAATTAAGCACTTTCTACTCCAGAAATGAAAAGAAATGAATTCAAATTAAGCACTTTCTACTCCAAAAATGAAAAGAATGAATTCAAATTTGAAATCTTAAGCACGACAATACCCCAGGTAGGGCTTTTTCGAGATTAAAATGAGTAACAAGTGGCCTAATTCAACCCACAAAATTTTGAAATATGGCGGCTTCAAACCAAAATTAGCAATATTTAAAACATCCAAACAATAAACAGAAAGCACCCACGGGATCTCGAGGCAATCCCCAACAATTTCCCTTAAAAAATCTCGACAGACGCCCTGGGCCATACAACCCCCACCCGAGTGACATACAACGCCTATACGAACACCTTCCCCAAACACTCAAGAGCTCATTTCTCGCCAAATTATACACGCACATATCCACGAGCACTGCCCACCAATACCACAGATCCTTGAACACTTGAGAGCTCATTTCTTGCCAAATTATGCATGCACATATCCACAGGCACCGCCCACCAACACCCCAAATCCCAAGCGTCGCCCCCAACCCGCTTGGACAATGCATGCCATCCTCCCCCAGGGCAAGCCTCCCTACATGTACCCCTTGCCACCTCCATCCCCCTCTAGACCCTTCTTGGGTAGGTGGTGGTGCACGTACCCCCTCCCCCTGCCACCTCTTCCCTCCTTCCAAACCCTTCCTGGACAGGTGGTGCTCTCTCCCCTCCTTCCTAACCCTTCCTGGACAGGTGGTGCTCTCTCCCCGACACACCTATCGCCCAGATGGCACCCCCACCCGGACACACTTTCCCCCCCTTATGGCACTCCCTCCATGCACAAGAACCCCCTCCCCACACCTATATAAACCCCATCCCCTCCCCCCTCTAGTACGTAAGCACTCACATAAAGGCTAGGCTCTAGCTCTAGGAAATGTCCTACACTCTTCTCCCCCTATGTGAATAGACTTAAAGTCACCCTCTTAGCCTCTCTAAGCCAAGTCTAGATGTACCCAAGCCTCACTCTCCCTTGTGAACCATCTGTCTAAGGACACCCTCTCCAAACCCCCCCCCCCCATGTGAAGAGACTTAAAGGTGAGCTTAAGCCTTCTTCTCTTTAGGACTTTAGGCAAGCTTCTGAAAGCCCAAATGGTGTCCATTTCCAAATCCATTTGATCCATTAGAATTCTCTCTCTCTCCTAGTGATCTCTAGTATTTCATATACAACCCTCTCTTTCTATTGTTTGCAAATAAGAGCATTACTATGGCATCAAAACTCCGCCAAATTGAAGATCCGTGTGTCATTTGAGGTGGAAACGAGGAAGCGCACATCCATGCAAGCGACTTTTCCCCTTCCATAACAAATCCTCATGCAGATGACAACCAGGTTGGCCTTATTTTTAATTCTCTTAAATATAAGAAACTTCTTCCTTTTGGGTCTTAAGATTAAGATTCTTAGGCTTAGCAAGGTTACATTCCTATTAGATAGACTTAAGATTAAGATTAAGATTCTTAGGCTTAGCAAGGTTACATTCCTATTAGATAAACTTATGACGATTACGTCTAGTATTGTAGAAACATCGCACCTCTTCTTTTAAGTTAAGTAGCCTAAAAGATTAAGGCTCCAATATGGAGAATTGCCACTTTCATCCTTGTATATGCCCTTAAGTAAGGCTAGTAAACAAAATTGTGAGTGGATAATCTTACTCCAAAATATTTTATGGCTCTTTTTCTTATTGACAAGGATTGTAGATAAGAAGATTCTCACTATCCAGCGTGACGTGGTTTTCTTATTTCTCAATGAATTATTGAAAACAAGAGAATATTGTACTTGTTTCAATGGATATGTTTGTTGGCTTCTCCCCTACTTAGCTAACTCTGCTCTTGCTTGCGTAGTCAGTGGAGGCAGTAGAGCAAGCCCGGGATGGTAAAGGGTAATCCCCCCCATGCCACTGGGAATTGGATTTCCGCCCCCTACAAGGGTGGACATGTGATTATGGATGCTACCTAGTTCTGCTAGCCCATGCTAGTGTGGTGAATTAGCCCATGCTAGTGTGGTGAATTAGCCCATCTTATGAGTAGACATTCCCTCTGAGGAGCAAGAGGGTTTGATACAAGTGGCAGTGTGCCTAAGGGGGCGATAGGGTGGCTTAGCCCTCACCAACTAGTCGACAATGAGGGAGTATGGTCCGTGGGATATGCCTAGCTAGTTGAGGCTGGAAGACCAAATTCTAGATTATTGATAGTTTTGTTTTAGTTTGGATATGTCTATGGAAGCCTGGATAAGGCTACTGACGCGGTTTTTGGGTCTCTTTTGTGAACATTTTGCTATAAGAATTGTTTGATGTAAATATTGTTGTTTTAAGGAACATTGTGAAGCTTTTTAATTAAAAAACCTATTTTTATATGTTTTACAATGCAGTAGCACCTAATTAGATTAAAAAAATGAATGGGTGAGTGGGTCGATGGATGCCTAACGGCATCATCCTATGGATGGGTGGACCTGATGAGTCGAGTAACTTTCCAACAGATTTATTTATTACAATCCATAGTAAGAATAGGGCCCAAAAAAGTTCCATTTTAGGGGATTGAGCTAGTGGCCGTGCCTTGTAAAGAAAAGGGGAAAAAGGCATTAGTTTCTATGAACCAAGTGCGGACTTGTTCCATCCTTGATTATGCACATTGAGTGCCGTTCAATTGTAGGAATAGATTCTCATTAATGAATACATTTCCCTTGAGAGATAGAGTTAGGTCCCTCCATTTACTTGCATCCTCGTATTTTTGGGAGATCAAGGTGTCGTCAATCGAAGACCGTTGCCTATTAAAGGATCCCCTTGGGTGGGGACCTTACATGTGGAATTAAAGCATGGTTTAAGTAATTGTATGTTATTATATTCTTTGATCACTAGGCTTTCTTGTTAGAATAATCTAGTTATGGTTGGATGTAGGATGGGATGGGTCCCTATTCCCCATTCTTGGTGTTCCAGTACATGTTCATGGCTACTTGTTGCTCCCCGCTTTGAGTTCTTGTGACGCCATGATGTACATCATATACAAGCTAACCCTTTCTCACTACGTGCTCGCATTGAGAGGGGATGGAATAGAGATGAATATTGGAGCCGTGGATCATCCTATTCCATCATTTGGGAAGATCTGGTTGGAAATCTTTTGAGTGACCTAAGGCAAATCTGTTGTATTAAGATGTTGTGAATGATTTGCTTGTTTTGGTTCTTTGGTACTCCTCGAAATGATAGCCATGTAACCATCAATGGAATGCGTATACTAAAGAATTGATGGGTCTACCAAAGCTCAACTCATGACTTACCTCCCTTGCCAAAGACTTATTGAGTTTTAGAAACCTTGGCAGATCTACCTTACTTTTTCAATACTAATGCGTCACAATTTTACTACAAGCTTACCATGTAAATGAATAAGAATTGAGTTGTATAACTCTGTGAAGGATCCCTACCTTCCCCAACCTCATGCATCCATTATGATGAATGAGTTCTTCAACCTCAAGTAGGTCAGCTTAACTCTAGAGGAATACTACTCGTATGCTCCACCTACGACAACCACCCAACAAGTGGCCTATTTTTGCTAAGGGTTGAATGAACCCCTAGACTCTCGTCTTGAAGTAGACCGACCACTTTGCAAGAGGATCTTACCCAAGTCAAGCCATTGGTAAAATAAGTAAAGAGCCATCAAGTCAAGAAGAGATTCCATCCCAAGCCTAACCCAAGGGAATGCTTCCAAAGGAATTTCCAACCGAATCCTCACAATAACTCTCCTGATCAGCACCCCAACTTTGTCCCCCGCACTTATGCTATTTGTACCCAAAGGTGTTTTTATTGTAATGAAGCTGGCCACTTTAAACTTGACTTCCCCAAACTTGCAAGACCCTCTTTTACTCCTGGTGCTTTTCCACAAGGTGGTCACCTGTTTTTATTGTAATGAAGCTGGCCACTTTAAACTTGACTTCCCCAAACTTGCAAGACCCTCTTTTAATCCTGGTGCTTTTCCACAAGGTGGCCAAGCAAACAAGGGCCATGGGGCCCCCAATCATCTCCAAGCTAGACGAAATCCTCTTATGCCACATGTCAATGTCCTGTACCACATTTCGGCTTTTAGAGAACATGGCTGATTTCAACTCAGGAATCCTAGCATCCAACTTAAATAACCTGCCTTCTTTCTTACCTTTGGCAACAATGACTCTACATCCATTTTTGAAATCCTCAACGAAGCAACCATGCTCGTTTTGAAACGAACCTGTAAACCCTATTCCACCATTTGACCAACTGAGGCCAAACTTTTTGTAATAGAAGGCACATACAAGACATCTGCCATAGATTTTGTTTCACCATTGTGCATAACCAATGGTACACTTCCAACATGTGTGATAGCATGTTGGGTATCATCTCCTGTCTCCACATAGCCTTTCACATCCATAGGCTTCATATGCTCAAACCATTCGCCATGACAAGTCATATGGTTTGATGCTCCAGAGTCCATATACCAAGTGTCATCACTTTCACCATTCGTCATCATAGATCCCACAACATGTTTCATGGCAAACAAGTGATTTGCACTGCCATCATTACTGCTTGATGCATAATTTCCACCACTTGCATAATTTCCACCATGTTGTGCATAATGTCCACCATGTTGTGCTCTACCCCCTCTCAAATCATTTTGTTTGCGGAAACAATCACGTGCCATATGACCAAATTTCCCACAGTAATGGCATTCCACATTTCGCATAGATGTTTGTTGGGCTTGCCAACGTCCTCTACCACGAGGATTACCTCTGCCTCTCTGAGGTGTATATCCACGACCACCTGTGGCACCATATGAAGGCTGAAAATTCTGTTATGGTGGCCTATCCTGCCATCCACGACCATTACCATGACCATACAAAAATCAAGATAGGCATACCATTACCATGACCATACAAAAAATTAAAATAGGCATACCATTACCATGACCATACAAAAATTAAGATAGGCATACCATTTACACACCCAATATGAAATTGCCAGATTCGGCTAGCTTTAAAACAATCCTTCAATAGAAATCATAATATTACTGATCATCATCCTCCAAAGTTCTGAGTCCGTTGTATTACAAAATGTGTCCTCTGGACTCTCCGTTGAAGACCAGCTGGCCAACCAACGAGATAAAATTTGATTCACAAAAATCTTTCCTTTTAGTCCATCCGAATCTTCCTCGACGCACGCATGGGTATCCTAGCAACCGACGAGCCTGTGCATTGCCTGGTCAGAACCCTCTAGGATCCTTCTTAGGTGTCCTACCACTTCACTGTTGGAATTAGGGTTGCAGGAATGCACACACAACTTCAAGAAGATGAGGAAGCTTGAGCACAACACAGTAGTGTATTATGAGTGCCAAAAATGAAAGATAACAAGCCCTAGAAGATAATGGGCGTATATACAATGCACGGGGGAAAAAACCTCCTAGTGAGGGAAAAAGTGCCCCGGCGGTCCTAAGTGTGTTCACACACATCACTACTATAATATGGTAACAAATCCCCCCTGGAGTGATGCGGTGAACAAGAGCTAGCACTCATGTATAGGGAAGTGTCTAGCTATGTGGACGAATCCACAAAAGGGAGTAAGCCCAAAGCTTTGCGAAAAGCTTCGAACTTCTCACGAGGCAGAGCCTTTGTGAAAAGGTCTGCAAGGTTATCCTGTGTTGGCACATAAGCCAAACTGATCTCTCCTGCAGAGAGTCTCTCCCTGACATAATGGTAGTGCACCTCAATGTGCTTCGTACGAGCATGGAACACTGGGTTCCGCGCAACTGCCAATGCGCTCTGACTGTCAGTGAAGATGGTGGTGGCAGATGGCTGCCCAACACCCAAATCAGCCTTAAAATCAGCAATATGACTCTCATTTGGTCCTGTGAGCAGCATGTCATCGACATAGAGAGCAATGATTAGATGTACACCATCCACACGTTTAACATACAAAGTGCTTTCTGTTGGACTATTCTGAAACCCATGTGCAGTCAAATATGCATGTATTTTTTCATACCAAGCTCGTGGAGCTTGCTTTAAACCATATAAAGCCTTTTTTAACTTGCACACTTTGTTTTCCTGCCCTCTTTGAACAAAACCACGAGGCTGCGATACATACACCTCCTCATGCAAATCTCCATTTAAGAACGCAGTCTTTATGTCCAGCTGATGTACATTCCAACCATTATGAGCTGCTAATGCACAGATGCTACGAACAGTGGTCATACGACATGTGGGAGCAAAAGTCTCATCAAAATCAATGCCCTTCTCTTGAGCATAACCTTTTGCAACAAGCCTAGCCTTATGGCGATCCACTGTGCCATCAGGCTTACGCTTCAATTTGTAAACCCACTTAGTGCCAATGGCCTTCTTGCCAGGGGGCAAGTCACATAAAGACCATGTACTATTCTTCATAATAGCATCATATTCTGCTTGCATAGCAGCCATCCAATTTTCTGAACTTTGTGCCTCATCAAATGAAACAGGCTCACTTTCATCGCACATACTAGAAACAGCCAATGCATAACAATCTGACGCATAAGAGGCACCATGAGAGCCAGAACGAGTGCGACTAGACAAAGGGGCATCCAACTTGCTGTCACGCAAAGTCTGCACCAGCCATCTAGGCATGTTCCTAGAGCCCTCAATCTCTTGTCTCTCATCCTCAAGTGCATCATGCACATCTGCATCAGATATAGGCTGATCTGTGCCATCATTTAAAACCTGCATAGGCTGAAAAACTGCCTCATGAGGTATTGCACTTGACTGTGCACCACTGAAAAGAGGCAACAATGTATCATAGACATCACGTGAGCTGATATCTGTCTCCTTAGTACATGAAACCAAGGGCTGAACTGCATCTTCCACAAATACAACATCACGGCTAACCAAAATGCGCTTTGTCTGTGGATGATACAAACGATAGCCTTTGCTCTCAGCACTATATCCAACAAAAATACATTTGACAGCTTTGTCATCCAATTTTCTGCGATGTTGCACAGGCACTAATGCATATGCCAGGCAACCAAAAACACGTAAATGGCCAACAGATGGCTTGCGGCTATGCCAAGCCTCATATGGAGTGACAACCTGTAATGCTTTGGTGGGACACCTGTTTAGTACATAAGTGGCACACATGACAGCCTCAAGCCAAAAACCATGTGGTAGACTTTGACTCTTAACCATACATCTTGCCATTTCCATGAGAGACCTGTTTTTTCTCTCAGCCACACCATTTTGCTGTGGTGTATACGGCACTGTACATTGGTGTTTTATCCCACGCTCAGCCAGAAATGCATTAAATTCTGAAGACATATACTCCCCCCCTCGATCTGAACGGAGGGTGCCCATCTTACTTTCTGACACATTTTCAGCCATAACCAAAAACTGTTTGAAGCACAAAAACACTTCGGACTTTGCCTTCAAAGGATATACCCATGCATGCCTGGTAAAATCATCAATGAAAGTCACGAAGTAAAGGTAGTTTCCAAATGATGGAGTTTGCATGGGACCACAAACATCACTGTGAACAAGCTGCAATCTGCGTTCAGCTCTCACTGATCCATCTTTGGGAAAGGAAGCACGCTGCATTTTACCCAATATGCAGCCCTCACAAACATGCTTGACAGGTGCCTCAAGCTTAGGCAAAGAAGACACCATTTCAGATTTCTGCAGGCGCAGCAAACTTGCAAAATTCAGATGACCAAAACGTGCATGCCACAGTTTTGCATTTGAAATAGCCTGCGTATCCATAATAGCACATGCTGAATCCTCTACACATTTGCCATCCATATTGAGCTTATACAGCCCTCGACATAGTGAACCAGATGCTACAATGATGTCACCACAAGAGAGATCATGAACAGTACATCTGTCATCCACAAATTTTACAACCAAACCTGTTTTGGCAAATGCGGAGACTGACAGCAGATTCTTTTTGATCCCTGGCACATACAATGCATCAAAAAGTGTAAAGGTGTTGCCATTTGCAACATTCAGCACAATCTGTCCAACTCCTTCAACGGGATAAGAGGAGTTATTGGCACAAGTGACAGTATTCCCTGTGGGAGCAGACTCAAGGAAAGTGAATAAACTGCGCTGCGAGGTGATATGCTTAGTGGCACCACTGTCAAAGTACCATACATCTGAATCCACTGCAGACATACATGTGTCATGCAAAGATGGGTCATAACTGCACTGCGCATTGAATGCCCATTCTGTATCTAGCACAACATTAGCAGATTCATTGTTAGAAGGAGAGGCATCTGCAACAGCCATACCAGCCTCTTTCTTCTTAGCCTCTTTCGCAGCCAGCTTAGGACACGCTTTGATGACATGATCATTTCCCTTACAGTACTTGCAAAATGTCTTCTGTTTGTCACCCTTCTTCTCATCTTTGTCTTCCTTCTTTGGTTGCGCAGCATTTGCAGATTTCTGCTTACTAGAAGAAAAGCCAGCTTTACCTTTCCCGCTTCTCTGACTAGCAACAAAAGCTTGATCTGCGACACGCATAATATTCCTGTTTTGCCTTGACTGGTCTTCTTGCAGCAAAACAGAATCTAACTCCTCAAATGATAAGGCATTGGGATTGCCTTTCATCATCAAGCGAAGAGTGGAAGCAAAACCCTGATAAGAATCTGGTAGACCATTCAAAACAGTCTGCACAAGTGAACTGTCTGACAGGATTTCATCTGCAGAAATGAGCTGCTCTTTGAAATCCTTGATCTTTGTCAAAAAGCTATCCATAGAATCACCTTCGTTCATATGCTCACTCTCCAACTGTTTTCGGAGATAAGCAACACGAGCCTCATTTCTTGCCTGATACAATGTGGCAAGTACATCCCAAGCATCCTTAGAAGTCCTGCAGGAGCGAATATGTGGGATAATGGTACGTTTGACAGACAGGGCAATCAAGGCATGAGCCTGCGCATCTCTACCATCCCAACGAATCTGCTCTGCTGAAAGTGGTGGTTCTCGAACAGCTGCTACAGCACTTGTGCCTGCACCATCATCAACAGTACCTGTTTCTGATGTGTTTGCAGCATTCCCAGCCACAATAGGACGTGCATCAATACCCTGCACAATGTTCCATAAACCCTTTGCTACCAATACATGTCGCATCATATATGCCCACAATGGATAGTTGGTGCCATCCAACTTATCCTCAGCAGCCAACATGCGGAATACATCATTGTTGTCAGCCATGGCCAATGACTGTACTACTAGATGTAAATGCTGTCTGTAAGAGGAAAACCTGTATAAAATCGACCTGTGCTATGTAGCACAGCCCAAAACAGACGAATGGGCACCTGTCCTGCAGATTTTAATCTTGACAGAAAATCTGCAAAGCAGGACGATTTTGCCTGCGCAGTACTTGGAATGCAAAAACGGAGGGCGAAATGACCTCAGATCAAAATTCTGAAACGACTAAGCCCTACGGGCTTTCCCACGGCATATACTAACCTGCAGACGCTCGTGAAACCTCGTCGCAATCGGAGGAGATGAAGCGGCAGGTGCCGGTGATGCTGCCCGGGAGGAGGAAGCCTGCTCTGATACCAATTGTTGGAATTAGGGTTGCAGGAATGCACACACAACTTCAAGAAGATGAGGAAGCTTGAGCACAACACAGTAGTGTATTATGAGTGCCAAAAATGAAAGATAACAAGCCCTAGAAGATAATGGGCGTATATACAATGCACGGGGGAAAAAACCTCCTAGTGAGGGAAAAAGTGCCCCGGCGGTCCTAAGTGTGTTCACACACATCACTACTATAATATGGTAACATTCACTTAGGGACCGCTTCGTTGGTCCTCGCCCATCGTACTGGAAGCGCACCATTTTAATCGTACCGAGGCTGGTCAAGACCTCGCGACAGGCTTTGCCGCGCGAGTGACGTCCCTTAACGCCAACTGTTTGCAAAACAACGAACCTCCTCTTAGTAAAACACATGCCAAATGCTTCCTCCAACATTTTGGCGTAAAACAGTCCTTTAAATGAAAAATAGAGGTTCCAATGCAAGTAAAATTCCCAGTTTGAGATTAGTTTCACAAAACCCCTTTTTCCATAATTCTCAGTTTCATAATTTCCAATGCAAGTAAAATTCCCAGTTTCATAATGAAGATCCTTGATCTCTCATCAGGGTAATCTACCCATCATTTGACTGATTGTCCAACGAGATTCTTGGTAAGTTCAACGGTAGTCTATTCTTTGTATTTAGGAACTAGAATTGGTCATGAAGTTTTTGCTTGATTCAGATTGAGAGATGGACAACTAGGTTTACTGTCCATCCCTCTCTAACCAAATTCATTTGGTTTAGTTCTAACAAGGATTCCCTTCAGATAAACATCTAATTTTAGGTAAATACCAATTTAGTGATTTAACGAATTAAAATATCTAAAGATATTCTTTGTGTCACTTAATTTCTCGACCTTAATTCCCTAGGTAGAATTATGGTGGAAATTCATCTTTTGACACTAAAAATTAATTCAAATTCATCTTTTGACACTAAAAATTAATTCAAATCCTTCTTTTCTTAAATATCATAAAAATTCTTCTTTTAGCTAAATACCAATATCTGTTTTTTTGAATAAGCTTGAAATCCCTCTTTTTCTCATTTAATGAGTGCAATCCAAATGTCATGGAAATTCTCCTTTTATCATAAATTAAATCTATCTAAAATTCCTCTTTAAATTAAATAAAAATATTCAATATTCTAAATATATCAACAATTCTTCTTTTTCCATTTAAATGATTGAATTCCAAATATGATGGGAATTCCTCTGTCATCATTTAAACCTATTCATGCATAAAATAATTTTAACTAAATTTTCTCTTGAAAATTAAATAAAAATATCCATTAAGTCCATTATATTAGAAATTCTACTTTTTTCATTTAAATTATTGAATTCCAAATATGGTGGGAATTCCTCTTTCATCATTTAAATTTATTTATGCATAAAAAAAATTTAACTAATTTTTTTCTTAAAAATTAAATAAAAATATCCATTAATTTCATTATACTAAGAATTTCACTTTTCTCATTTAAATGATTAAATTCCAAATATGGTGGTAATTCCTCTTTCATCATTTAAATTCATTTATTCATGAAAATAAATTTAAGTAAAATTCTTTTTTAAATTTTTAAATAAAATATCCATTATTTTGATATTTCAATTTTTCTCTTTCTCCATTGGAATACATGGATTTCCATTGTCATGGGAATTTCTCTTTTATCTTTAAAATAAAATTACTAAAAAATTCTCTTTTCTCTAATTAATTATTTATGCATAAATTCTCTTTTTCCTAATTAATTATTTATGCATAAATATTAAAAATTAATTTTTCCATGGATATGATGAGAATTATTCATTTAACCTAGGATGACCAATCCTAGAATATGGTAGGAAGTTCTCTTTTCATATTATGCATGAAAATGATTTATGTATTAATTTTCTAAAATTTTTGCCATAGCTCCGTTGTTGCTATTACTGATTTTCAATAATTTTGAAAAGCATAAGGTTTAGTAATACAATATGATAGAATAACTATCATTTGGATCAATATCCAATTTATGGATTTAATCCCTAAAATTACAATAATTTAAGTAACATAAAAACATTAAAAAGCCATTTCTTTGGCCTCTAATTTGACTAGCATAGAGTTTACTTTTAGAATTAAGAATTACTCCATGAGAAGCATCATTTGAATATAGAATTGGTCATAGGAATGACCATTCTTTGGGGGAGAGAGATATATGCTTAAAAAACATTTTAAATTAAGCATAAATGTAAACTTTATGTGATTAATCATTAAAATTCATTAGAGAGCTTCATTTACATTGAAGAACCATTCAATTGAATACTTCTCAAGCTTGAGAGGGGTCGAGAAGTGAAAAACATTTAGAAGATTAAGAAAAAAATCATAAAGTCACACTTTACCTCTTATTTTGCTTGATTCTCTAGTCTTAGGAGAGGCCCCCAACCAATCAATTGGTTAGTATGTTGAGGAAAGCTCCAAAGAAGGTTGAAGAGAGAGAGAAGCTCCAATCTCTCCAAGTTGTAGAGGATTAGAGGATAATAGAAAATATGCTTATTTTAGAGTAATATTGGCATGGTCTAGTTCACAGATGAGAATACAAAAGAATAAGGGTCTATTTATAGGTGAGGGAGGCCACTAACTGAGTCCAACTAAGTTCTAGAGTTTTTCAGCTTTAGTTTGGCTGAATTTGGACAAGATTTGGACCAGTTTGGCTCCCTTTTTTATTTGGTTTGATCCAGGAGAGAGGAGAGATAAAAATATCTTAATATTTTTGAGTTTAAAACTCCTTCACATGTGTGAAATAGATGCCTCCTTGAAGGCTCTCCCTTTCCTTACCAAGGTGTCAAAACTATATGATTACTCTAAAATATCTCATTTTTTTGTAATATTTCATAATTTTTAACTAATAAACCTTGTACTCAGTCAACTCTTCATCTTATGTGGACATTTACTCATTTTTTGGTATTTTCTTTTATCATTGGATTTATCTCATCCCAACACTTGGATTAATCTTATTGGTCCCATAGGAACCTTAATTGGACCATAATCCAAAAATTTCAGAAAATCTTGACCCTTAGACTAAGGTCTTTTAAATCATTTTTAATTGATTCCTAATGCACCTTGGAAAATTTATTTTATTTTTTTGTTCTAAGGAAATATATTTTTGATATTTGTAGAATTTATATATCCAAAAATATCTCAATATTGAATTACCACTCTCTAGAAATTTTTATCTCACTAGGCAAAAACAAGAAAAAATAATATTTTCTTGTATTCAAAAATAGGGAATGATTACAGGGGATTGAAGTAGAGCCTATTCATTATTCAGGTTGAGGAGGAATCTAACAGTCTTGCTGCCACACACGCTCTTGAAGCAGGAATCACCATAAATACTCTGTCGTCACACTACTATGGGTGCCCGTCCAAGTTGTAGCTTTGGACAATATTACATTATATCTTGAATGTATGACCCTTTGGTGTATCTACAGTGACTCCTTGATGTAAGATAATGGTGGTAGCTCTTGTTAATCCTAGAATTAGATTAACATCCCCCCCTTCTTGATGGTGATCGTGTTTGCCTGATCGTGTTGAAGACCTTTGTGTGGGGAGAATGAAAAAGCTTTGTTGATGGCTTTGATGTTGAGTAACTTTCAATTGTCTTTGTTCCTCCGAAAGAAATAAGAAGAGCTAGTTAATGAATGAAGAGGTTAGTGGTGTATTGGGAATTCCTAACAGGGTGGGGGGTTTTGGGCCAGTGGAAAGATTCTTTTCACACACCTTGAGACAAACCTTATTCAGTTTAGCCTAGATGGGAACGTAACAAAGTGCTAATTGAGAGTCCTACCCTTGGGAGTCTATGATGGAATCCTTGGAATGGATTGCCTCCATAAGAATCAAGCTAATATTCATTGTCACAAAGGACCATCTCTTTCCTTGACCTTCATGGGAATAAAGTTCAAAGAACTGGAATTTCCGGATCCCCAGTGCTACAATTAGTCAAGGCTTCCAAATTATTAAAATGGCTCAAAAAGAGGCAAGCTATTTATGTCATTAAGATGAATCTAGTAGACATAAAATGCAAGGCTAAAGAACCAGAGTGGTTAAGTGAGTATGCAGATGTGTTTCCTGGAGAGCTTACTGAGATGCCTCTGTCTTGTGAAGCAGATCATGAGATCGAGTTAACCCCCTGGAGCTCAGCCAATAGCCAGCATGCATACAAAATTCCAATCCCTAAAGCCATAGAACTTAGGGAGCAGTTAAGACAACTGTTAGAGCAGGGATTCGTCAGACCCAGTGTCTCACCTTGGGGTGCGCCTGTTCTCTTTTAAAAGAAGAAAGATGGAACATTAAGACTCTGTATTGACTACACAAGATTGAATTAATTAATAATTAAGAATAAGTATCCTATTCCTAAGATTAATGAACTTCTGGATCAATTAAGTGGGACCCAAATGTTCATAAAGATAGATCTCAAATCCGGGTACTACCAGATAGAATCAAGGAACAGGACATCCCAAAGATAGCATTCAATATTCGCTATGGGCATTATGAGTTCACAGTCATGCCGTTTGGATTGACTAATGCCCCGGCGACATTTAATCGTCTTATGCAAGATATTCTCAGAGAATACTTGGATGATTTTGTTCTTGTCTTCTTTGATGATATCTTGGTATACTCAGAGAATGCTGCAGATCATAAAGATCATGTGCGCAAGGTGCTGGAAATCCTAAGGAAACACCAACTCTTTGCAAAAAAGAGCAAGTGTTCTTTCTCTGTTGACCAAATGGAATACTTGGGGTTCATAGTATCAAAGGATGGGATTTCCCCTGACCCCGCAAAGATCCAAGCAGATGTAGAATGGCCGGTACCCCAAGACAGTAAAGGAAGTCAGAGGATTCCTAGGATTAAATACATGGTATAGGATCTTTATACCTAGGTATGCTCAAATAGCATACCCTTTAACTAACCTTCTCAAGAAGAGTATACTTTTTCAGTAGATTCCAATGTGTTAGAGTGCCTTTGACAAGCTGAAGATAGCCTTAGTAACCAACCCTATGTCCTAAAATTGCTAGATTTTACCAAACCCTTTGAGGTAGTTACTGATGCCAGTGGGTTTGCCGTAGACGGTGCTCTTATGCAGGAAGGTCATGCAGCAATGGCCTATGAATCTAGAAAACTCAGAACACATGAGAGAAATTATGCCGTCCATGACTTGGAGTTACTCTCAATAGTGTATGCTCTGAAGTTGTGGAGACATTATCTCTTGGGACAAAGGTTCACCTTGATGACAAATCATCAAAGTCTGAAGTGGATCTTCACCCAAAGGGATCTCAACATGCATCAAAGGAGATGGATGTAGACCCTGCAGGAATTTGATTTTGAAATTAAGTATCAGCCCGCCGGGGAAAGAAAATGTGGTTGTTGCAGATGCACTCAGCAGAAAAGCCTCCTTGCTTGCACAATTACAATGGTGTCAAATCCATTGAACAATGAAGCAAAGGAGAAAATCATGCAAGACAAATTCTTTGCCCCTATTGCTTTCCTTCTGATGCAGGAAAGCAAGACTCCTCAGGAAATGAGTCAAGTTCTTGGGTACAAATTGGATGAAGGATGCATGTATTATAATAATCGTCTATGTATCCCCAATGATGAGGGAATAAAAGGAAGAATTCTAAGAGAAGCCCATGATAGCTTGATAGCTGGACATCCACAGTTTATAAAAACCTATATGTCTGTGAAGAAAAGCTTCTTCTGGCTAGGACTCAAAAAGGATGTACTTGATCATGTGCAAAAATGCTTAATGTGTCAAAGAGTCAAGGCAAAGAGAGTCAAGATGCCAGCAAAACTACAGCCTCTAGACATTCCTCAGATGAAGTGGGAATGTATCAGTATGGACTTTGTCACTAGATTACCTTCAGTGTGCAAACAATCAGGTTACAACTCCATTTTTGTGGTAGTTGACAGGCTAACCAAAGTTGCCCATCTGATTCTAGTGAAAGAAACATACACTGTAGTGGATGTTGCTAGAGTTTTCCTTAAAGAGATCTTCAGATTGCATGGCTTACCCAGGAGGATAGTAAGTGATAGAGATCCCAAATTCACATCGAAATTCTAGACTGCATTCTTCGAAGCAGTAGGAACTTTCTTAGGTCTCAGCATAGCCTATTACCCCAAAATAGATGGCCAGACTAAAAGAGTGAACCAGGTAATAGAAGATATCCTTCGGTCATGCTGCCGGCGGGGGTAGGGAACCCAAGAAGTGGTTAAGCCATTTGCATCTGGTCGAATTTGCTTATAATGCTTCTTATGATCAAAGCATTGGGATGAGTCCTTTCAAGGCTTTGTATGGGCAAGATTGCCTTACACCGTTGACTTGGTCTGACCCATTGATCAGAGTTGAAATATCCAGCCAAATGCTTGATGACGTGGACCAGCAAATGGAATCAATCCGTAAAGATATAAAAGCAACCCAAGATAGGCAAAAGCAGTATGCAGATAAAAAGAGATCAAAGAGAGAGTTTGAAGAATCAGATATGGTCTTCATTTGAGTATGACCAAAAAGAAGTTCCTTATCTTTAGGGAAGTATAAGAAGCTCTCTCCCAGATATTGTGGACCATATGCTGTTATAAAGAAAGTGGGCGATCTAGCCTACAAACTTCTTCTGCCTCCCTATCTCAAGGTACATAATGTATTCCATGTCAGTTTGCTTAAGAAATATGTACCCAGCCCAAGTCATACATGCTTGATGATGAACAATTGATCTCTCCGACTCAAGGCCAGATGGTACTCCAACCTGAGGAAATCCTTGACATTCGGGAGGAGAAGATTCTCAAGAGAAGAGTCCTCAGAGAAATTTTAGTAAAGTGGAAGTTCTTCCCTCTAGAAGACGCCACCTAGGAGAAAGAAGAAGAGTTGGCGAAAGATTACCCCCACTTTGCGAGATGAGGACATCTCTCGTTTTTCAAGTGGGAGAGGATGTAAGATTCCTCCTCAACCTGAATAATGAATAGGCTCTACTTCAATCCCCTATAATCATTCCCTGTTTCTGAATACAAGAAAATATTTTTTTTTGTTTTTGCCTAGTGAGATGAAAATTTTTAGAGAGTGGTAATTCAATATTGAGATATTTTTGGATATATAAATTCTACAAATATCAAAAATATATTTCCCTGAAATAGAAAATCAAAATAAATTTTCCAAGGTGTATTAGGAATCGATTAAAAATGATTTAAAATACCTTAGCCTAAGGGTCAAGATTTTTTGAAATTTTTGGATTATGGTCCAATTAAGGTTCCTATGGACCAATAAGATTAATCCAAGTGTTAGGATGAGATAAATCCAATGAATAAAAGAAAATACCCAAAAATGAGTAAATTCCCACATAAGATGAACCCTGTTGACTGAGTACAAGGTTTATTAGTTAAAAATTATGAAATATTACTTAAAAAAATGAGATATTTTGGAGTAATCATATAATTTTGACACCTTGGGAAAGGAGAAGCCTTCAAGGAGACACCTATTTCACACATGTAAAGGAGTTTTAAACTTAAAAATATTAAGATATTTTTATCTCTCCTCTCTCCTGGATCAAACCAAATCAAAAAGGGAGCCAAACTGGTCCAAATCTTGTCCAAATTCAGCATCTCATTTGTGAACTCGACCATGCCAATATTACTCTAAAATAAGCATATTTTCTATTATCCTCTAAAAATCCTCTTACAACTTGGAGAGATTGGAGCTTCTCTCTCTCTTCAACCTTCTTTGGAGCTTTCCTCAACATACTAACCAATTGATTGGTTGGGGGCCTCTCCTAAGACTAGAGAATCAAGCAAAACAAGAGGTAAAGTGTGACTTTATGATTTTTTTACTTAATCTTCTAAATGTTTTTCACTTCTCGAACCCTCTCAAGCTTGAGAAGTATTCAATTGAATGGTTCTTCAATGCAAATGAAGCTCTCTAATGAATTTTTATGATTAATCACATAAAGTTTACATTTATGCTTAATTTTAAAATATTTTTTAAGCATATCTCTCTCTCCCCCAAAGAATGGTCATTCTTATGACCAATTCTATATTCAAATGATGCTTCTCATGGAGTAATTCTTAATTCTAAAAGTAAACTCTATGCTAGTCAAATTAGAGGCCAAAGAAATGGCTTTTTAATGTTTTTATGTTACTTAAATTATTGTAATTTTAGGGATTAAATCCATAAATTAGATATTGATCCAAATGATAGTTATTCTATCATATTGTATTACTAAACCTTATGCTTTTCAAAATTATTGAAAATCAGTAATAGCAACGGAGCTATGGCAAAATTTTTAGAAAATTAACACATAAATCATTTTCATGCATAATATGAAAAGAGGACTTCCTACCATATTCTAGGATTGGTCATCCTAGGTTAAATGAATATTACTCATCATATCCATGAAAATTTTGATTTTTAATGTTTATGCATAAATAATTAATTAGAAAAAAAGAGAAATTTCTAGTAATTTTATTTTAAAGATAAAAGAGAAATTCCCATGACAGTGGAAATCCATGTATTCCAATGGAGAAAGAGAAAATTTGGAATATCAAAATAATGGATATTTTATTTAAAATTAGAGAAGAATTTTAGTTAAATTTATTTTTATGCATAAATAAATTTAAATGATGAAAAAGAAATTCCCACCATACTTGGAATTTAATCATTTAAATGAGAAAAGTGGAATTCTTAGTATAATGGAATTAATGGATATTTTTATATGATTTTTAGAGAAAAATTAGTTAAATTTATTTTTATGCATAAATAAATTTAAATGATGAAAGAGGAATTTCCACCATATTTGTAATTAAATTATTTAAATGAGAAAAGTAGAATTTCTATTATAATAAATTAATGGATATTTTTATTTAATTTTTAAGAGAAAATTTAGTTAAAATTAATTTATGCATGAATAGGTTTAAATGATGAAAGAGGAATTCCCATCATATTTGGAATTCAATCATTTAAATGGAAAAATAAGAATTCTTGGTATATTTAGAATATTAAATATTTTTATTTAATTTAAAGAGAAATTTTAGATAGATTTAATTTATAATAAAAAGAGGAATTCCCATGACATTTGGATTGCACTCATTAAATAAGAAAAAGAGGGATTTCAAGCTTATTCAAAAAAATAGATATTGGTATTTAGTTAAAAGAAGAATTTTTATGATATTTAAGAAAAGAAGGATTTGAATTAATTTTTAGTGTCAAAAGATGAATTTCCACCATAATTCTACCTAGGGAATTAAGGTCGAGAAATTAAGTGGCAGAAAGAATATCTTTAGATATTTTAATTGGTTAAATCACTAAATTGGTATTTACCAAAAATTAGATGTTTATCTGAAGGGAATCCTTGTTAGAACTAAACCGAATGAATTTGGTTAGACTACGAGAGGGACGGATAGTAAACCTACTTGTCCATCTCTCGATCTAAATCAAGCAAAAACTTCGTGACCAATTCCAATTCCTAAATACAAAGAATAGACTACCATTGAACTAAACTAGTTTTCCTTTGACCGAACTCACCAAGAATCTACTTGGACAATCAGTCAAATGATGGGTAGATTACCTTGATGAGAGATCAAGGATCATCATTATGAAATTGGGAATTATGGAAAAAGGGGTTTTGTGGAACTAGGAATTTTACTTGCATTAGAACCTCTGTTTTTCATTTAAAGGACTGTTTTACGCCAGAATGCTGGAGGAAGCATTTGGCATGTGTTTTATAAAGAGGAGGTTCGTTGCAGCTGGTGGGGAGTCATCGAGGGACGTCGCCATGGGCGACAAAGCTTGCCGAGGTCTTGACCAGCCTCGGTACGATTAAAATGGTGCGCTTTCGGTATGATGGGCGAGGACCGATGAAGCGGTCCCTGAGTGAAGTGCTAGGACACCTAAGGAGGATCCTAAAGGGTTCTGACCAGGCGATGCACGGGCTCGTGGTTTCTAGGACACCCATGCGTGCGTCGAGGAAGATTCGGATGGACTAAAAGGAAAGATTTTTGTGAATCAAATTTTGATACTGGATCTCGTTGGTTGGCCAGCTGGTCTTCAATGGAGAGTCCAGAGGACACATTTTGTAATACAATGGACTCAGAATTTTGGAGGATGATGATCAGTAATATTATGATTTCTATTTAAGGATTATTTTAAAGCCAGCCAAATCTGTTATAAATGGCAATTTCATATTGGGTGTGTACGTGGTATGCCTACCTTAATTTTTGTATGAATCGCCAGCTAGGGGGCCTAGGAACTCTTTTCCTCAGTACCCGGGCAAAACATAACCAAATCTTTATAAAGGAATCCCACCAATACAGTGGTTGGATGGTTGGCTAACCCATGGGCCGGTTGGCTAGATCGGAGGATTCCTGCAAAACAATTAAGATGCGATTAGTTACATTAGTTAGATTAAGTCCTGAGAAGAACTTGTTCTCCGGGAGGGAATCAGTAGTTGTGCCTCGTTAAAGGAGGAAAAAAGCGGTTATTCCATGGACCAAGTGCAAGTCTCTTCTTGATCTGACTATGTTGTGACTTCAGGTTCGGTCAGATTAGTTTAACTAGTTAAGACTTTGACTCATTAGAGTAATTCCCCCGTTAGAAGATTTTCCCATGGCGGAATTGCCCGTGTCTTCCGGCGGCGGCGAGGGGAATTTTTTCGAGCTTGGTTTCGAAGGAACCGCCGAGCTAGTCTCTCATCCGGACATCCGCAGGTGAGGCCCCGAGTGTGGATCCCCACCACGCGCGGGAGGCCGACGCTGCTTCTGCCGACGCCGACGCCCCCGGAGGGGGATCTCACAAAGATAGGATGAAGTCCTAAGTGATGAAGTTCATGGATATATTATGAGAGTAGTCATTGTAATAGCATTAGGCCTCTTATGAGCCTAAAGTGCCTGGTCGGCCACAGTTTAAGTGAGTGTAAACACTTATGGCCATGTATATAAGTGAATATCTCTCATAATACAACATACTCTCCCATTGTGCAATTGCGTCTTGCTCTTGCTACTCCTCTTGCTAATCTGTCTCTCTGATGCATGCTAATGAGTGTGTGTGAGTGAAGTGAGGTGAGAGGAGGGACGTGCAACGCCGCGGCGTGACAACGCTCACGGGAGACACAGTGGAATTGCTTCTCAAAAGGAGTTGTAGAGCTTGGAGACCTCAAGGGTTACGAGCTCGACCATTGGAAGATCCTCACACGACAGTTGTGGTTCACTAGGTAATCTCTTTTTGGATGTGTTTCAAGGAGGGTTAGGATGACCCATAACAGAATTTATACTTTTGGTAGGCCCAAGACTTGATAATTATTGCTTGGTATATTTTTGGAAGAGTTTTTAACTCAAAAGCTATTCTGCTTTGTTTTCGGAGTTGTCTTTTTGAAAAGCAAGCTTTAATACATATAAATATGGGTGAGTGGTATGATAGGCCACACTCATCCAGAGGAGAATCAACCCAATCTTATGTCGACAGTGATCTCTCTCCTATTTTTAAGCTATCTTGTTTATTTTATTTTGTTTATGTAAGGTTAATGCTTTTAATTTGTTCCTTGGTTAATCTTATGTCAAACGGTAATCTTATGTCAAACGGTGATCTTTTTCTTATTTTAAGCTCTCTTGTTTATTTTATTTTGTTTATGTAAGGTTAATGCTTTTAATTTGTTCAAAGTCTATAGTTTGCTCTAATTTTTGTGTTGAGAAATAGAATTCTTTTCCAAGTGTCATAAAGGCCTTGATGATAGTGGTATCAAAGCTTTGGGAACCACTCAAGGAGAAGAATTTTTAGAGAAAATTTTATGGAAGTGTTTGGAGAAAAAGAGGCTAAGGAATTCATTTTGGGAAAATATTAAGGATTCAATAAAGCAAGGAATAATTGCACATGAAAAGAGAAAAAGGTTGCAAGGCATTGTCAAAAGTACTTGGAAGAAGACATATTTTTGGGACCTTTGGACCTTTGGAAGAAGACATATTTTTGGGACCTTTGGATAATAGAAAAAGTGTTTTTGACCATTTGACAAAGTTTTTTCTTCACCACCTTATCAAAACCACCTTTTTTCTCCCTCAACCTCTCCAAAATCAGAGGTTATGGATGTAATCAGTAAGAAGTAAACAATTTTCTCTTCTCACAGAACCACAAAAGCTTCACAATTTAGAAGTTTGGCAAATCAATGGCTTATGGGAGCATCTCTCTACATTGCTTTTTCAAAAAAAAACACAATTTGCTTCCTCCTTCATGCACTGCCCCGCTCTGCTGGTGGCAAATTCTCTTTCTTTTTGTCATGTGCGCTGTCGGGGCCATCATTTTCTTCCCTAAGCTTTGTTAGCTAAAATCTTTAAAGCTTTATATATTAAAAGCTTTAAAGCTTTAACTTCAAAAGCTTTAAAAACTATACACGCTTTTACAAGCTCTAAAGCTTCGTATATTAGCTTTCAAAAAGGCTCTAAAACTTTATACCTTGTAATCTTTACTATCTAAAAGCCATACAAGCTTTAAAGCTTTATACCTTAAAGCTTCAAATAAAATGCAAGGCTTTAAACTCAAACTTCTTGAAAAGCCTTCTAAGGCTTAAAGGTGAAGCCTTTCCTTAGGGCCAAAGCTTATAAAATTCATAAGCTCAAGGGTTCAAGGGTTCAAGGGCAATTTGAACATCAAAGGTTCTCCACCTCTTGGGCTTCTTCGATGTAACAAATGGAATGGTCTCATATGAATAATGGACCCAAGGCCAATTAACCATGCCCATGGACAACACTTATGATAGTGTGAAAGGGGGGTCATGTATATAGGCCACATACACCATATTTTTGGTACCTTTTAAAAATCATCAATATACAAGTCACTTACTCCCTCTTCTCTTTCTAAACCTAGGCTAATCATCTTAATCTAGGCTAATCCAAGGATAATCATGTTGAAATATACAAGTGAACAGGGTGTGTGCGAGAACAAGCCCTTATTAGCAAGAGGCTATAAAAGAGAATCTGTAAATGAGAGAGAAGCTGTGAAAAGGTGAGAGGTATCTACTGGGAGAGAATAGAGGGTAGCATGAGAAGATTTAGGACGTGTGGAGATATTCTGGGAAGAGGTGGAGAGAATCAAGCAAAAGAGGTGGAGTGAATCAAGGAGAGATCAGTGGGATTAGATGCTTGGATGTAAACTCTATGAATTGAGGCACTGGCCTAATGAGAATTTGCTGGTTTTTTATTATCCATGCCTACATTGTAAGATTCCTCCCTCCAGCTTTTGAGGTGTACAGGTGTAAGAACCTCCCCTTTTGATCTTATAATTACTCCCCTCTCTGAAATAAAAGAAAGATCCTATTTTAGCCTATTTTAGCCTAGAGAGAGAAAATGTCTAAAGAGAGGTAATTCAAAATTGAGATATTTTTATCTCTCCTCTCTCCTGTTTCAACTAGATCCAAAAAGTAAGCTAAACTGACCTAAAAATGGTCAAAAAGTGACCAAACTGATCTGGAAAATTCTAGAATCAGTTTGCTTGGTTAGAAGCTCACTTTTTCCTATAAATAGAAGCCTCCCCCTTTGTAAAAGCTTAATGGTGTTTATGCATTTTTACTCTGCTTCTATCCTGAGCCATTTAACATTGAATTTCTTGATAATTTAATTATTTTTTGGCCTAATCCTTTCCAAGTGAATTTGGTGGCCACTCTTGCTGCAAACAAGAGTAAAACCCTCAATCCCTCAAGCCAAAGGAAAGCTTACAAGCTCTATGTAAGCTTAATTCTTACTTATTATTGGTGGTGAATTTTTAAATTTATGGTTTTCTCAAATTTTATGCTTTGTAAATGTTGAATTAAAATCTGATGCTATGCCTTGATGGAAAGGCCACCCCCTTCTCTTCTTTATAATTCAACCCTTCTCAATCCTAGAAAGTTTAATTAAAAGATTAATTAAACTCTTTTCATTGTTTACTCTCTTGATTTTTGGAAAATGGAGTAGATTAGAGATATTAGAATTCAAATTGGATTAATTCAAGTCATAAATTGAATGATAAAATTGAGAAATGGTCAGCCATACAAAGGAGATTATGGAAAAATTTTCTTAAATTTTGTGGAACTAAAGTTTATCACATTAGGTTATTCTAAAAGAGTAATTCCCTCCATTTGTGAATTCTAAAAGAATTATTTTTATATCAAAAGTCATTAAAATTGAATTTATGCATAGAAAGATGCATAAAAGATTTATTTATATTTCAAAAGTGTCATTCTCATTAAAATTGAATTTATGCATAGAAAGATGCATAAAAGATTTATTTATATTTCAAAAGTGTCATTCTCATTAAAATTGAATTTATGCATAGAAAGATGCATAAAAGATTTATTTTTATTTCAAAAGAGTTATTCTCATTAAAATTGAATTTATGCATAGAAAGATGCATAAAGGATTTAATTTTATTTCAAAAGTGTTATTTTCCTTAAAATTGAATTATGCATAAATAGATGCGTAAAGAATCTTTATATCAAAAATTAGAATCCTCTAAAATTCTATGTTTAAATTCTGTGAATAGAAGTGATGAGAATGTGAGGTGAATAGATGTGATGAGATAAGATGTGAATCAGATAGATGATTGGATAGATGTGATGTGAATAGAAGTGATGAGAATATGAGGCGAATAGATGTGATGAGATAAGATGTGAATTAGATAGATGAGAAGAATGGATAAATGGATGTTGAATAGAGGTGATGAGAATATGAGGTGAATAGATGTGATGAGATAAGATGTGAATTAGATAGATGAGAAGAATGGATGGATGGATGTGGCGTGAATAGAGGTGATGAGAATATGAGGTGAATAGATGTGATGAGATAAGATGTGAATCAGATAGATGATTGGATAGATCTGATGTGAATAGAAGTAATGAGAATATGAGGTGAATAGATGTGATGAGATAAGATGTGAATCAGATAGATGATTGGATGGATGGGTGTGATGTGAATAGAGGTGATGAGATGTGAGGCGAATAGATGTGATGAGATAAGATGTGAATCAGATAGATGATTGGATAGAGTGATAGAGGTGATGAGATGTGAGGTGAATAGATGTGATGAGATAAGATGTGAATCAGATAGATGATTGGATAGATGTGATGTGAATAGATGTGATGTGAATAGAAGTGATGAGAATATGAGGTGAATAGATGTGATGAGATAAGACGTGAATCAGATAGATGATGATTGGATGGATGGAAGTGATGTAAATTAGATAGATGTGAATAAATGGATGGATGGGTGTGATGTGAATAGAGGTGAGGTAAATAGATGTGATGAGATGTGATGTGAATTAGATAGATGTGAATGGATGGATGGATGTGATGTGAATAGAGGTGATGAGATGTGAATAGAGGTGATGAGATGTGAGGTGAATAAATGTGAGATGTGATGTGAATCAGATAGATGGGAATGAATGAATGGATGTGATGTGAGGTGAATAAATGTGAGATGTGATGTGAATCAGATAGATGGGAATGAATGAATGGATGGATGTGATGTGAATAGAGATGATGAGAATGTGAGGTGAATAGATGTGATGAGATGTGATATAAATCAGATATATGGGAATGAATGGATGGATGGATGTGGTGTGAATAGAGGTGATGAGATGTGAGGTGAATAGATGTGATGAGATGTGATGTGAATCAGATAAATGTGAATGAATGGATGAGATGTCATGTCATGTGAATCAGAATGTAAATGAATGATATAAGATGTGAGCGAATGTGTATGTGAAGAATGGATGTGAAAGAATGGATAAGGATGTGTATGTGAAGAATGGATGTGAACGTGTATGAGAAGAATGGATGTGAATGAGTATGTGAAAGAATGGATGTGGATGTATGTGAAAGAATGGATATAGATGTGTATGTGAAAGAATGTGATGTGATGTAAAGAGATGAGATGTGACATGAATATATGTGGATGTGAAGTGATAGATATGAATGTAGGGATAGATGCGAGTAGTCGTACATGTGAACAATTGGATGGATGTGGATGAATGAGATGAGATGAGTATGAATGAGATGAGATGAGTATGAATGAGATGATGTGGATAGAAGTGATGTGATATAATGGTGATGAGAATGAATGTGATGTGATGGGATGTGAATCGGGATAGATGTGAATGAATGAGATGTGAGGTAAAATGAATGAGATGTGATGTGAGTGAATGTGATGTGGTCTGAATGGATGAGATGTGAGTGAATGTGATGTGGTCTAAATGGGTGAGATGTGAATGAATGTGATGTGATGAGATGTGGTTATGAGTAGATGTAAGTAGATGAGATCTGATAATTAAGGATAAATTGAGGAAAGATGTGATGAGATGAAAATGATATGATTGGATGAGAATAGGAATACTTATGAAATGGTTGTGGAATTAATTAATGTGGTTTGATGTGGAGTAATGTGAAAAGACGAGAGTTCATTATAGAAACTATATTTTTGATCTGTTTTTAAATGATTGTTTTATGTCAAGAATGCTGGAGAAGCATTTTGACCGTCTTGTGAATGAGGTCGTGGAGACCTAATCTGATAAAGTTGCAACAACAGCTGAAGGAGACTCATTGGGGGACATCTCGCGTAGCAAGGTCGGCCAAGGTCTTGACCAGCCTCGGTTCGATTAAAATGGTGAGCTTCCGGTACGGTGGGTGAGGGACCAAGGAAGCGGCCTATGAGTGAAGCGCTAGGTCACCTGCGAAGGATCCTAGAGGGTGCTGACCATCATACAGTGCTCGGGCTCTGGGTCGTCGATACCCACACGTGCA
Source organism: Cibotium barometz (assembly GCF_041138505.1). NCBI lineage: Eukaryota > Viridiplantae > Streptophyta > Polypodiopsida > Cyatheales > Cibotiaceae > Cibotium > Cibotium barometz. The sequence continues at coordinate 3,424,507 of NC_141052.1, forward strand.
TCGTGGAAGATATTGGAACAAGGAGTAAGAGTTATTTTTTGAGTTCGGGCATGGATATGGTTGATTGACCTTGCTGGTCCTCAACGGATGAGTCCATGGCTCTTTTATATGGATCCGCTAGTTGATCTTGCTGATCTTCAACGGAGATTCCATTTTTGATATGTGAATATATTGCCGAGGTTACTATGAGCTAGAAACTATCAAAATGACCCCTAAGTGGATAGGTGGTGAGCGTTCTAGTTGCCAATGATGCCATAGGTACACCGATGAAGGAATGATTGAAAATAAGCAAAATGGCCTCCGATGAACGTTAGCATAATGTTTCATCCTTTCGTGAGCTTGCTTCATATTAGCTTTGCATTGTTGTAAGAGAGCATCCAACTTTTCCATCTCCTCTATTGCATTAGGATTCACCCCTTTTTGCTTTTGAACCATCAATGGCATATTCACTTTGTACCCATAGAGTGCCTCAAAAGGTGACATGCCAATGCTCTCATGATGCATGACATTATAAGCAAACTCAACAGCAAAAACCACTCATCCCAAAACACCTTGCGTATCATGTCAATAGTGCCTTAAGTAAGTTTCCAACTTGTTCACCCTCTCAGTTTGTCCATTAGTTTCAGGGTGATAGGCGATGCTAGGTGTCAAAACAGATCATCTCAAACAATGTCCTCCAAAATGAACTCATAAACTTTACATCTCGATCACTAACAATTTCATGTAACTTGAACACATGATCCACAAACTATTTTGCAACCATAGATATTGAAAATTAGACCTTTGAAGAAATAAAATGTGTAACTTTTGTCAAGCGGTCTACCACCACATATATACTATCCCATCCCCTCCTTGTATGAGGAAGACCCATGATGAATCCATAGAGATGTGTGTCCATTTGCCATCAAGAATAAGAAAAGATTGAAGCAAACCACTAGGCTTATGCATGGGATCCTTGTTTTGTTGAAGAGGCAAGCAACTTGTCACAAAAGTATACACATCTTTTGTAAGATTCCTCCCCCAGCCCCTCAAGATGTCCAATTTCTCTCCCTGTAATCAATCCCCTTTTTACAAAAATAACAGATCTTGTTTCTCTCTGTTTTGGCCTAGAGAGATAAAATATTCTAGAGAGAGGTAATTCAGTTTCTAGATATCTTTGGATGGACAAATATCCCTTCTTATTAAAATGTTTTTCCCTAAAATAGAAATTCAAAAAGAACTTCCAGTGTGCAATTGGAATAAATTAAAAATAGGTAAAAAGGACCTTAGCCTGAGGGTCCAGATTTTTTGAAAATTTTGGATTAAGGTTCTTATGGACCAATAAGATTAATCCAAATAATGTAGGGAGGAGATAAATTGAAGAATAAAAGAAAAATCCCCCAAAAATGAGTAAATACTCACATAAGATGAAGAGTTGACTAAGGACAAGGTTTATTAGTAGTAGTTAAAAAAGAAGAGATATTTAGAGGAAATGATGCATTTTTGATAACTCAGTGTGGGAAATTCCCCTCATGAAGGAGGCGCCTATTTCACATGTGTGGATGAGTTTTAAACTCACAAATAATGAGATATTTTCATCTCTCCTGTTTCAACTAGATCTAAAAAGTGAGCTAAACTGACCCAAAAATGGTCAAAAATTGACCAAACTGATCTGGAAAATTCTAGAATCAGTTTGCTTGGTTAGAGGCACATTTTTTCCTAAAAATAGAAGCCTCCCCCTTTGTAAAAGGTTAATAGTGTTTATGCACTGTTACTCTACTCCTCCCCAGAGTCAAATACATTGAATTCAATTGTTTTTGACTAAATCCTCTCCAAAAGAACTGGTGGCCACTCTTGTTGCAAATAAGAGTAGAACCCTCAATCCCTCAAGCCAAAGGAAAGCTTACAAGTTCCATGATGTAAGCTTAATTCTTACTTATTGTGAATTTTAAATCTATGGTTTTCTTAAATTTTATGCTTTGTAAATGTGAGTTCATGGAGGGTGATTGGGTATTCTTGAGAATTCCCAAGACAAGATATGGCTCTCTCAAGGGCACGACAAATACCAAGTTAGCTCATCGCTACTATGGGCCATACAAGGTGGTGAGGCATGTTGGTGAAGTTGCTTATCAATTGGCACTTCCATCAACCTCAAAGATTCATGATGTATTCCATGTATCACATCTCAAAGCTTACCTTGGGCCAGAGCTATTTGTGCAAGATGAATTACCTCTAGTGAATAAGGAGGGAATGATTGAGTATGTGCAAGATGAATTACCTCTAGTGAATAAGGAGGAAATGATTGAGTATGTGCCGGAAGCGATTTTGGGTACAAGAGAAAGAGTTCTTCACAATCGTACATTAGTGGAGTACTTGGTGAAATGGCAAGGGCTACCTAAGGAAGAAGCTTCTTGGCAACCCGCCTCTACATTGGAAGGATTTGAAGGGTTTTTTGATGCATTTTGGAGGTCCAATGGGGGGTCATGAACAATGAATTAACTTGCTAGAAATTACTGTAAATTTATTGTGGACAGCCCTATACCCTTGGAAATTGGATGCATAATGATTGGAAGCTACTCAAGGTTCTTATGCCATTATGGGGAAGAAGTTATGGCTTGTTTTAAGGGCTTATTGAGCAGTTTATAGCCATATACATGCGATTTTGGTCTCCTATACATGGTATGAGCATGAGCTTCAAGTTTGACATGAGTCCATTGACATATACTCCATCCATGAGGATTGTAATTATACATATCAATGGTTTTGGAGGATAAAACCTTTTGGGTGGGGATGGTTTGTAACAAAGTGGAATGGTATCATACGAATAATGGGCCCAAGGCCATTTGGCCATGCCCATGGACAACACTTATGAGATAGTGTGAAAGGGGAGTCATGTATATAGGTCACATACACCATATTTTTGGTGTATGTGAAAGGGGAGTCATGTATATAGGTCACATACACCATATTTTTGGTACCTTTTGATAATCATCAATATATAAGTCACTTACTCTCTCTTCTCTCTCTAAACCTAGGTTAATCATCTTAATCTAGGCTAATACAAGACTAATTAGGCTAAATCAAGCCTAACCTAGATGCTACTTTCTTTCATTCAACATCTCTTTCTCAAAGCTTCCACCAAGACCACTTTTTTAACACTTGAAGTTGTTGATTCTTATTCCAAAAAAATGGGACAGCATACGACTTCATCAAATTCAAAATAAGGTTGCAAGTATTATTCCTCACATATTGTTTTCTTGCTTATCATAATTATTATCAAATTTTTACAATTTTATTTTTCCTTCTCTATTCCTCATCTCATGATAAACCCACAACTATCTCTTTTATTTCAAAGAAACTCCTATCTATTCAAGCTCAATTAACTGAGAAATGAGATAAGAGAATAGAATTGGAAGAACTAATCTCTAATAGAAAATGAGCTCAAAGTGTTGAACCTAAACTTGACATTTGATGTACCATCAAGGACACTTTCTGAGAGCAAGAGCAACAAAAAGGAAAGAAAATGAGTCGCAAAACTTTCAAATTCTAGAATTTTGATGATAAGAAAGATGCAAAGACGGTGTTGTCATGGATTAGTCAACTTGATGATTATTTTTATGGGAAAGAATTTTTCGAGAAAGATAAGGTCAAGTATGCTATAACTCATTTGGTTGAGAGTGCATCATTATAGTGGAATACAATCAAACAAGGATGAGAAAAACCAAAAACTTGGAAGGAGTTCCAAAACCTCATCAAAAAGAATTTATTGGCATCCCAGTACAAAGCTAAAGCACGCCAACAATGGGACATGCTGTTGAAATATACAAGTGAATAGGGTGTGTGCGGGAACAAGCCCTTGGTTAGATGCTGTAAAAGAGAATGTGTAAATGTGAGAGAACCTGTGTGAAAAGGTGAGAAGAATCTACTGGGAGAGAATAAAGGGTAGCATGAGAAGATTTAGGAAGTGTGGAGATATTCTAGGAGAGGTGGAGAGAATCAAGCAAAAGAGGTGGAGTGAATCAAGGAGAAATCAGTGGGATTAGATGCTTGGATGTAAACTCTATAAATTGAGGCATTGGCCTAATGAGAATTTGCTGGTTTTTGATTATCCATACCTACATGAAGCTATTAGTTAATTACTCACTAATCACATCTTAATTATCATCTAATCACTTTATTAATGACGTTGATTCTAGCATTTGATCCACCATAGCTCATCACATTGCTGTAATTTTAACATGGTATCAGAGCCAAGCCTAGAATCCATCAATTTGTGAGCCCATTATCTTGCTAATCACTTTGCTAATTAGGATTAGTAGAAAATTAATATTTTTCACCTCTTTTTCAACTAGTCTCTGCACCTTCAGCCCCAGTGGAGGAGCTTTATCTCCTTGCACACATCAAATTAGCCCCATTGCTTCTAGCCATACATAGCCAACCCATAGGTGCTCCAGCTAGTCGAATCAAAAGTGCAAACCGCCGGGCGGAATGAGGAGAAATCGCATTTTTATCAAGCATCGTTTTTTTGCAGAAGCAAATCAGGCCCCTCCACCAGCTGGTAGGGGGTACAGAGGCTAATTGAAAAAGAGCTTAAAAATTGATTTTTTTTTCTAATCCTAATTAACTAGGTGATTAGCAAGATAATGGGCTCATAAATTTGATGGATTCTAAGCTAGACTTTGATACCATGTTAAATTTGCAGCAATGTGATGAGCTATGGTGGATCAAATGCTAGAATCAACATCATTAACAAAGAGATTAGATGATGATTAAGATTAGTGAGCAATTAACTGATAGCTTAATGTATGTAAGATCCCTATCCCCACCGCACAACGAATTCAGGGGTAGTAGCAGTGGAAGTAGCACTTCTTGTGTGGGGCAGGGTCCCACACTCAGGGCCTCGCCCACGGATATCCGGACAAGAGACTAATCCATCGGTTCTTCCAAAACCGAACCCGGAAAGACTTCCCTTGCCCGGAAAGCACGGGCGATTCTTCCAGGATAAATTTTTCTCTAACGTAGTCAAAAGCCTTAACTAACTAAATTGATCTAACCGAACCCATAAGTCCCATAGTCAGATCAGGAACAAGATTGCACTTGGATCATAGAGACCAACACTTTTTTCCTCATTAAGAGGCACAGCCATTGATTCTTTTCCATAGAACAATTTTTGTCTGGGATTTACTTAGGAAGCCTTCTATTGGTCACTTGCGTGTCTTTGGTTGCTTGGCCTATGCTTTAGTGCCTGTGCAACAACGTAGAAAATTGGATGATAAGGCTATCAAATGCATTTTTGTTGGTTACAGAATTGAGAGCAAGGGTTACAGATTGCATCATCCGCAGTCAAAGCGTATCTTGATTAGTCGAGATGTTGTTTTTATGGAAGATGATGTGCAGCCTTTGTATTTGAATTCCCACCTGTAAATAGAGGTAACAACGTATCAAATACATCCCATGAGCTCACACCTATCTCTTTGGTACATGATTAATGAGGCAAATATTCAACCTATGCAGATTTCAAACGACATCATAGATCAGCCTATCTCTGATGCAGATTTACAAGATGTAATTTATGAGGATAGGGCTGAAAATGAGCAGGATAAAGGTATGCCTAAATGGTTGGTGCAAACCTTGCGTGATAGTAAAATTGATGCACCTGCCACTTCTTAACGGCACGAAAGATAGTGCTCATCTCTTGATCATACACATGCATATACATCTCTTTTTGTTGGTAGATTCTTTGGAATTTAAAACATATCATGGAACTCATCCAATATGTAAGATTCCTCCCCCAACCCCCTTTTTGATGTCTAGTATTTTCCTTTATAATCAATTCCTCTTCAGAAATATAAAGACCTTGTTTCTAACTGTTTTAGCCTAGAGAGAGAAAATTATTCTAGAGAGAGAATATTCAAATTATGAATATTTTTGGATAGAAAAATAACTCATCTTATTAAAATAAGTTCCCCTGAAATAGAAATTCAAAAAGAATTTTCCAATGTGCAATTGGAATTAGTTGGAAATGGGTATAAAGCACCTTAGTCTAAGGGTCTAGATTTTCAGAAATTTTTGGATTATGGTCCAATTAAGGTTCCTAGGGGCCAATAGCATCAATCCATGTGTAGGGAGGAGATAAATCCAAATTGTAAAAAGAAGATACCCAAAAATGAGTAAATGCTCCATCCCGATTCACATGACATCACATTCACTCACATCTATCCATTTCACATCACATCACCTCCATCCATTCAAATCCATCACATCACATTCATTCATATCCATCACATCACATTCATTTATATCCCATCACATTCATTCTCATCACCCTCCCATCACATACATTCTATCCACATAATATCACATCACATCTATCCACATCATATCTCATTCATACATATCTCATCTCATTTATCCATATCCATCTTATCGTTCACATGTACGACTACCCACATCTATCCATACATTCATATCTATGACTTCACATCCACATATATTCATGTCACATCACATCACATTCTTTCACATACACATCCACATCCATTCTTCACATACACATCCACATCCATTCTTCACATACACATCCATATACACATCCACATCCATTCTTCACATACACATCCACATCCATTCTTCATATACACATTCACATCCATTCTTCACATACACATTCACATCCATTTTCATCACATACACATCCACATCCATTCTTCACATACACATTCACATCCATTTTCATCACATACACATCCACATCCATTCTTCACATACACATTCACATCCATTCTTCACATACACATCCACATCCATTCTTCACATACACATCCACATTTATTCTTCACATACACATTCATATCCATTCTTCTCATACACATTCACATCCATTTTCATCACATACACATCCACATCCACATCCATTCTTCTTATACACATTCACATCCATTCTTCACATACACATTCACATCCATTCTTCACATACACATTCACATCCATTTTCATCACATACACATCCACATCCATTCTTCACATACTCATTCACATCCATCCTTCACATACACATCCACATCCATTCGTCACATACACATTCACATCCATTTTCATCACATATCATCTATTCACATCCCATATCATTCATTTATATCCCGATTCACATGTCATCACATCTCATCCATTCATTCACATCTATCTGATTCACATGTCATCACATCTATTCACTCAAGGACCGCTTCGTTTATCCCTCGCCCATCGTACTGGAAGCGTGCCATTTTTTAACCATACCGAGGTTGGTCAAGACCTTTGCCTGCATGAGCCCTCCTTTGAACACTCCCCGTCAGCTGATTGCAACCAGACTTCCCTTAGAAAGATATATACCCAATGCTCCCTCAAGCATTCTGGCGTAAGACAGTCCTTTAAGAAAACAGGGTTTCTATGCAAGTTTTCAGTTTGATTTTCTTTTGAATACAAGAGTATTTCTTGAATCAGTATCCCCAAAACTTCTTGATCGGAATTCTGAATTTCATACCAGACTTCCTCGAATTCAATAACCTTGATCCACATATCAATTCGAAGGGTCTTAAACTTAGTTTCAGATTTGGCGGGAGTTTTGAGTGTATTTTTCTAAACTGGTCACACCTTCTTTCCTCGAAACTGACGAAAGAGTTTGGTCTTGGTCATAGTCTGATTTAAGGCTCGAGTTGGATAAGATTTTTCTTGATTAGTTTTAGACACACTCATATTATGATAATGGCCATGTTTTTGCCTTCTTTCATGGTGGCTTATATTTTTGAGAGAGATGATGCCATTGGAGTGAGATCTCAACAACATGAGAGAGAGAGAGAGAGAGAGAGAGAGAGAGAGAGAGAGAGAGCGTATGATGGAGACATTAAAACAATAACAATTGTGATTAAAGTATTTTTTGTTATGCTTAAAAACAAGAATTTTAGTGCTCAAAAAAGTAAATTTTTATTCCTTTTAAAGTTATAAAAATAGTAGAGATTGCCTTCTTCTAGACACATCCCATACCACTCTCCCCTTATATCTTCATATTGCAATAGAGTCCTTGTGAACTCTTATGGCTTCATCTAGTAATCCCTCTAATACTACAATGTTTGCAACCATCTTAAGTAAAGCTCTTCAATCTTTCATGCAACTCATAGAAAAGGAACCCAGATCGGATGCCGTTTTGGAGGCATGGACAACAATGAAGTAAATGAGCTCTACAAGAAGCTTAAAACATGCCAAGCGGTAGACCTTGCAGACAAGAACATGCTAGAGGTGAGAGCTGAAGTTTCCACCTTCATTCACAAGCTAGGGTAGACAGAAAAGGCGTAGGTGTTTGCCATGTAATGTTGTGGCCTTGGAAGTTTAAGATCATAATATGGTGACTTTGTAAACGAGTTGCAATGGTAGTTATAATTTGATATGCATTGATAATTGTAAATGAGTTGCAATGTGTATAGTGCTCTTGTATCCATCCACTCCTCTCCTCTACTGTCACCATGAGTCATAATGAGGAAGACCATAGAGAGTTGATAGACACTTAGAAGTGTAGAGAGAGAAACCATTCGCCTAAACACCAAAAGCGCTCTCACAAAAAAATATCCCCTGTTAAACCTGCAGCAGCAAGCCAGTCAAATTTGAAAACAATCTTTCCCTGACAGTCCCGCACTCGTTCGCTCAGAAGTGAATGCCCGCGGCACTGTCTTGCCACGTCCGTTCAAACCAATCTCATCCCACATGCCCGTTCCTTCTCTTGCCAAGAGAGAATGCTTATTCGAGTTTCCTTTTCCACCTTGCCATGCCCGTTCAAACCGGCTCATAAACTCGCACGCTCGTTCTTTCTTGAAAAGCGAACGCCTGTGTGCCAACCTTGAAAGGAACTCCCCCACACCGGCTTGCCAGTTGAGAAACGAATGTTTGTTCCGTCTATCACTTAGGAGCGTACGGCCATTTGCTCACAAGTGTATGGCCGTTCCTTTAAAAAAAATCTTTCCTTTCAGAGTAGTGCATCTATATTCCCATGCACCTAAGCTCGGGGAGGTTGGTGAGAAATAACGCTCTCTTCGATGAAGTAAGCTGTTTAGACGTCCCTTCACAAATCGGATCGGATCCATTGGTAAATACCACATGGAGTCAAACGGTGCTTGTCTTTGATAGTACCAGCGACACAGTGATGAGGACCTCCCTAGTAGTGGACAGGGAACCCCATACCCAGAGGCGAGAGATCCTGAACCATAATGCATGGACAGACCATCTGTCGTCCAAGAACCTGCTCCTTTCTCTCCAACTCATTCTCTGCAAAGCCTTGTAGTAAGGCTTCACAATTTTATCCTGGGAAACACATAGGCTGTAGAGAACCACAGCCCAGGGTGAGAAATATGGATCAACTTCAAGAAAGTGAGGCCATTCCACCTCTAGACCCTAGATAGAAGTCGGCAGAGGCAGGAGCCATCAAACCTAGATCCAACTACTAGACTAGAGAGCCGTACTCGTCTTGGGGGTGGAGGATTCATTTTGAGCCCCAGAAACCTTGCCAAACCAAGAACCAGGTTCATCTTCCCAGAGACCTGAGGCATCACACCAGAGAGAATGGATCTATCTAGGCCCATCACCCCAACACGGCCCGCCTACCTATCAGCAGTACCCACCTCAAGGGGTACACCCAGTGTACAAAAAGCAGGACCCCATGGACCACAACCAGGTCCTTCCAGAGGACAAAGACCCCCACTTGCCTACTTTCCACTTGGTCCCACTCCTCCACAATCTATTCCCCAACTTGCACCGCTTGCATATTGGCCATGATAGGGCTAACCCCTGAAATGTTAAGAATTGCCATGGAAATAGGGAGGGGGTAGCCGCTGGGGCATTAACCCCCCTACACCAATTCAACCTAGGCAGGAACGAACAAGCCAGCAAACATCTCAAAGTTGATCATGAAATATGGGACAGTAGGTGATCCCATTACTCACCTAGAGATGTTTAATCAGATCTACAAAGAATTTGGCCATATAGACGATTAGACCAAGATAAGCGCCTTTGGCCTCACCTTGGATAGCAAAGCAGGCCAATGGTTTAGATCCCTGAAAGCGGAAGATAATGCTTCCTTCTTTGAGGCTCTAAAAGAAGCTTTCAAGGTGGGGTACTCTCATCAAGGTACTCGATGGAGCCCTGTTGAACAGCTCAATAATGTCAAACACAATGAGGGCGAAACCATCAGAGATTACATAAATAGAGTCAGATATCTCCACTCACGTTGTAATACTACAGATAAGTTCTTGGATGAGAGACTAATTGGGAGATTTTTGGAAGGACTCAAAGATATTCCCTTGCACAACTCCTTATTTGCTTTGGGTCACACCTCCTTTGAACAATGTTGCAGGAGTGCTCTAAAGTTTGAGGATAACTTCAAGGGAACACGTTCCTGACAGCTCCACAAAGGTGTATCAGAAGCCTCCTTCTTCAGACCACCAACACACAAAGCCTCATGAAAAGGGTAAGGAATCCACTTTTGGACAAAATGTGGAGTAGCTAGCCACCGCTCTAATGATGCAATATATGACCCAGCAATGGAGAATCAACCAAGGCTGGGATCGGGGGGCCATCCACATCTCTATCCTAGAAGGGAACTCGTATGGTGCCCGACCTTTCGAGAAAACCACACTGGCATTGAATGCCCTCATCTGAGACCTCGCCCAAGCCTCTACTATACCTACTGTGTGAGATGGGCAACCACGAGATCTCTAACTGCTACCATCACAAGGCTGCCTTGACTCGAGCAATGCCCCATGTACTACCTGCAAACCCTAGGCAACAACCACTGGCTTTGCTAGCCCCTGCACATCACAACACCCCCCAACCGATCCACGAAGTAGCCCAAAAACACCATATTAGGGAATATGGGAATTTCCCACAAGTTTGGGACACGTGGTCAAAAGTTTGGATTAACCATAACTTGAACACCACTAATCCAAAATGAGCGCTTTATAGCTCTTTAGATTCCATTTTTCAAGCGCTTTCCAACGATAGGTCATATGATAGGGTTTTGAGAAACTTACAAACATGTTATCCATGTCCCCTTTTTTAAGTATTCAAAAATGGGAATTGGGAAATTCCCAAATTCACTAATATGGTGTTCAAAGAGGAATCTTGAGAGTTCCTGAGATGCCCCTGCCACCCCTAGTTCTCCCACCACAGCCTCCGTTACCTAGAGTCACACCACTTCATCAGATAACCTTGACAGAACTCTTCAAGGATGGGAATGAGGGAGATATCAAACAGGAGAGCAATCAGTGCCCTAGCAGGTGCTCCAGCCTCCTTGACACCACTGTGCATTGGATGTGGTATCAACCATATGTACAAAGATTTCCCACTAAGACCCAGAACAATGGAAAAGGCTCATGAAGCAAATCCCAGCACCAGCCTTAACCTGCTGGGTAAGAGAGATGGTTTCATTTGAGCAGTCCCCCTCAACGGTAGTAACCAGGCTGCAGAATAGGCAACGGGCTGCGGCACATGTTGCTGTAGAGGCATCTACCTCTCCAAGTCAGGACCCAACAAGACCCTTTGAACAAGACCCTTTGAACAAGCCCGAATAACTTGGCGCTCATGAAAGAAGGCCACCAAGGTTGGAAAGGGAGAGAACCGAGCGATTATTAAAAGTGGTTTTGACTCAAGCACAACAACTCATCCTTCAACTTCTTCATCTGAAGAAGAAGGTATGCTATGTATAGTCGCCCATGCCCAAGAACCCATTGACCCCCCGTCAGCTATCTAAAAAGCTTAAGGAATATCCAAATCCTATCGAGGAAAAAGAGAGGCTCCAAGCCACCCAAGAGTTAGTTCGTGAGTGCCAAGCTCAGATGGAAGCCGACCCCCCTAATGTATACCTTGAACCATGATGCCCGTCAGTCTCAAGCCAGAGACCTGTGCATGAGGCTCAAGTTTATCCTTGCGAGCTTCTCGACCAACCACTCCCGCTAGAGCTAACAAAAGAAGAAGGTGTCAAAATTGAACCATTATACCCAAAATATCTCATTTTTTTTAGTAATACTTATAGTTTTTTTACTAATAAACCTTGTACTCAGTCAACTCTTCATCTTATGTGGGCATTTACTAATTTTTGGGTATTTTTCTTTTATAAATTGGATTTATCTTCTCCCTACACTTGGATTGATCCTATTGGTCCTCCATAGGAAACTTAATTGGACCACAATCCAAAAATTTCTAAAAATCTAGACCCTTAGGCTAAGGTCCTTTATACCTATTTCCAATTAATTCCAATTGCACATTGGAAAGTTCTTTTTGAATTTATGTTTCAAGGGAAACCATTTTAGACACTAGGAGGATTTTTATATCCAAAAATATCTCAATTTTGGATTACCTCCCCCTAGACATTTTCTCTCTCTAGGCTAAAACAGGGTAAAACAGAATCTTTCTTTTATTTCAAAGAGAAAAATAATTATAAGATCAAAAGGGGAGGTTCTTACACCTGTACACCTCAAAAGCTGGAGGGAGGAATCTTACAATTAGAACATGTTGAGAGCCCTTTCTTACCGTAATAACGGGTGAAATCGAACTCTAGCAAGATAAGCAGCCACCTGGTGATTCGGCCTGTCATACAGGGTTTATTAACCAGGTATAAGAGGGCTTGATGGTCTACAAAGAAGACAAAATTGGTTGCTAGAATATAATGGCGAAACTTCTTAACCATATAAACCATAGCTAATCCTTCTCTCTTGGTTGTGGTGTAATTCCTCTCAGCATCGTTGAGTTGGCAAGCTGGCAAAACTAATAGGGAGTGTGGTTTATGGTCTTTTTTTTTTAAATCTCCAAATGTTTCTCTCTTCTCAACCCCTCTCAAGCTTGAGAAGCATTCAATTGAATGGCTTTTTAATACAATTGAAGTTCTTTAATGAATAAATTTTTATTTATGCTTAAATTAAATGTTTTTTTAAAGCATGTCTCTCCCCCCTCAAAGAATGGTCATTCCTATGACCTATTCTATATTCAAATGATGCTTCTCATGAAGCAATTCTCTAATCTAAAAGTAATTTCTATGCTTGACAAATTAGAGGCCAAAGAAGTGGCTTTTTAATGCTTTTATGCTATTTAATTTATGAAAAAATTAGGAATCAATTCCATAATTGGATAGTGATCCAATTAATGGTTATTCTATTATATGATATTACTAAACTTTATGCTTTCAAAATTATTGAGGATTATCAGTAATAGTAGCGGAGCTATGGCAAAATTTGTGAAAAATTAACACAAATCATTTTCATTCATAATATGAAAAGAGGACTTCCTATCATATTCTAGGATTAATCATCCTAGGTTAATTGATTAATTCTCATCATAACCATAGATAAATTGATTCTAATGTTTATGCACAAGTAGTTGTTAGCAAAAAGAGAAATTTCTAGTAATATATTTATGGGAAAAGAGAAATTCCTAGCATATTGAAATTAATGAGTATTTTAATTAAATTCAAAGATAAAATTTAGATAAATTTATTTTATCTATGAGAAATATTTAAATGTTAAAAGAGGAATTCCTATGACATTTGGAATTCCATCATTTAGATGGGAAAAGAGAAATTCCTAGCATATTGAATTAATGGATATTTTTATTTAAATTCAAAGATGAATTTAAAATAAATTTATTTTATCTATGAGAAATACTTAAATGTTAAAAGAGGAATTCCTATGACAATTGGAATTCCATCATTTAGATGGGAAAAGAGAAATTCCTAGCATATTGAATTAATGGATATTTTATTTAAATTCAAAGATGAATTTTAGATAAATTTATTTTATCTATGAGAAATATTTAAATGGTAAAAGAGGAATTCTTATGACATTTGGAATTCCATAATTTAGATGGGAAAAGAGAAATTCCTAGCATATTGAATTAATGGATATTTTATTTAAATTCAAAGATGAATTTTAGATAAATTTATTTTATCTATGAGAAATATTTAAATGGTAAAAGAGGAATTCCTATGACATTTGGAATTCCATCATTTAGATGGGAAAAGAGAAATTCCTCGCATATTGAAATAATGGATATTTTATTTGAATTCAAAGATGAATTTTAGATAAATTTATTTTATTTATGAGAAATATTTAAATGGTAAAAGAGGAATTCCTATGACATTTGGAATTCCATCATTTAGATGGGAAAAGAGAAATTCCTAGCATATTGAATTAATGGGTATTTTATTTTAGATGAAATTACTTTATGAGAAATATTTGATGATAAAAGAGGAATACCCATGATATTGGAATGCAATTAATTAAATGCAAAAAGAGGAATTCCCATGGTATTTGAGATCCAAGAATTTAAATGAGAAGAAGAGGAATTTTCAGTATAATTCAAATTTTGATTATTTATCAAAAGTGAAAATATGGGTAGAATTGATTTTTGTAAATCCCATGAATTCTTTTATTCAAAAGAGGAATATTGAATATAATTCATTTGAGAATGAATATGAAAATAGTCATCGAGAAAAAGAACCTTTAATTAGGTTAAGCAATTGGCAAAAATTTAAAAAAAGTCCCATTATCGGGATCAACCTAGAAAAAGCTATTAAATGGGAATAGCATGTGAATGGATGAGATAAGGTGAAAATAGGATGCGATAGATGTGTATGGGATGTGAAAGAATGTGAATGGATGTGATAAGATGTGTATGGGATGAGATAGGATGTGATAAGATGAAAATAGGATGTGATAAGATGTGATGTAATGAGAATGAATGTGGATGTGTATGTGGAAGAATGGATGTGGATGTGTATATTTACCATGGAAACCAAAGGTTTTCTTTGGTATGTCTAGGCATTGTTTGATGAAATCTTTTTAATTCTAATTGGGAGATTTTTAGTGTTCCTTCCACCCAATTAAATATTTTTGTTGTGCGGTGTCTGGTTGTGTATTGCTTATACTGAGGACACCCTTGTTTTTTCCTTCACACATATTGTTCAATTCTTTATTTACTGTGGGTATTGTTGTTGCTTGAGTCATTCTTAACTCAGGTTGCTGAATTTGCTTCCTTCTCCACACGTGTAGGTGAGAGATTTGTCCGAGTTGATGCTGAAAGCTCTTACCCTCTTTTGTATATTGATTCAAACCTGTTGTGGCGTCTTTCATAGATTTTCATTTGGGTAGCCATATTGTTGTATTGCCTTGATAGTAGCCTTATGCTCACAGTAGGTCCTTTCGGATCCACTATTGACAGCAGTCTCATGAGGCTTCTGCAAGTTCTTGACCTTCTGCCACTTTGTAGGTGGTGTCAATGGTTGACTTTTGAACTGGGTTCTCTCATGAGAACGTTCATCATTCATTGGTTCCTTCCTCTCAGGTTGACCCTTTGGGTGAATCTTGGGTACCCATTTGTATGTACTCTTGTTTGGGCTTTGTGTAGGTAATTTGAACATGGTGGGTGTAGATTCTGGTTTCTGAAGTATCGCTTCTGCAGCGATTTGTTTGCCCTAATTTGTCGAGGTCCATAATGGTATGGCATTACTTTTTGCACCGATGGTTAGCGATGTTGTTCTATCTTCCCATTGGATATTGCACTTGTTGGCATAGATCCAGGATCGTCCTAAGATCATTTGCTCTTCCATTGTACCTGCAGGCATTACAAACACCTTTCCAACCAAGGGATTATTTTTACTGATGGAAATGTTAACATTTAAATACCCAACGGCCTTTGTTGTTAAGTGCACACTACGAACTTTTGCATTCGTGTGTTCTAGGTTTGGTCTCCCTAAGGCTATCCAAGTATCATATGAGATTAGGTTGTGGCTTGATCCTGTATCTATCAATGCAACACTTGTTGCAATGCCATATTGACATGAATCAAGTCCTTCTGCATTTTAGCTTTTGCTTGTCTAACTTTAGCCTGATCTTAAGCTTGGTGGATCTTTACTTTTGCTAATTGCTTCTGTTTTTTTGAGAGGTGTTCTTGGAAGAGCATCTCTTGGGTTAATGGTCCAAAGTATTTTTTTAGTTTACTCCCATTGACATAGCCCTCCATTTGGATGCCGTCAATTGTCTCTATTCGGACATACCCTTGAGATGTGATTTTTGATAAGCGGAATGGTCCCAGACCATGGTATTTCAGTTTCTTTTTCTTCCTGGCGCTTCCCACACCATACATGAAGACAAGGTCCCCTGTTTTTAACTCTTTTTGCTTGAGATTTCTATCAAACCAATGTTTTTTGTGCAACTTTTCAACTATGAGTCCGTGTGATGCTATCAATCGGGTTTCCTCAAGTTTTTCCAAGTCAATTAGCCTTTCAGCTAATGCATTTTCAGTTAGACATTCTTGTATAGCAATTCTTAAGCTGGGGACTAAGTATTCCATGGGCATAACTGCTTCAACACCATAAGCTAGACGGAAAGGAGTATATCCTATTGCCACCTTATAGGATGTGCAGTAGGCCCAAAGAGCTGTTGTAAGCTTATGCTCCCAATCTGTTCGACTTGCTTCCACAGTTTTCGTCAGGATGGTACACAAAATCTTATTGGTACTTTTTGCCCGACCATTTTCTTGAGGATAGTATGGTGACAATTTACGATGGGTTACCAAGAATCCTGCAAGCAATTGATTAATCACCTCATTAATGAAATGTGAGCCGTGGTCACTCACTAATTCCAATGGGCATCCGAATCGTAATATGATTTGCTCATATACAAATTTTGTAGTTGTTCGCGCATCCGCTTTCTTTGAAGTTCTAGCTCGCGCATCCGCCTACTTTGTGAAATAATCAGTGGTGGCTGCGATTATGTAGCAGGCTTGTGAGATGGATGAGCCGCCGGACTTATAGGCCCCACAAAATCTATTCCCCATTTCTCAAATAGTTGCCTGACAATGATGGGGGTTAGTGGCATCGTGTCTCTTTTTTTGTGGGATCGCAAAACATTGGCATTCCTCGAATCTTTTGACGAACTCATTGGTGTCCTTGAATAACGAAGGCCACCAGAGCCTAGCTTTGAGCACCTTTTGAGCTGTAATTTCTCTGGCAAAATGCCCGCCTACTATCCTGGAATGAGATTGTTCCAATATGGTCACAAATTCATCCTCCCTTATGCATCGTCTGAGCACATTATCTTTGCCCAGTCTATACAACTCTCCGGCAATCAATTGATATGGTGCTGCAAGCTTGATAAGCCTTCGCATCTTATCCTTATTTAAGGGTACGTTCTAAGGGAAGCTATAAGCCAAATGCTCTAAAATCTCCTCGCTCCACTCCAGTACCATATCCAATTCGAATAGACAAGCATCAGGGAGGTCATCGTTTTGACACCAGTTTTGCTGGTTCTCCATTTGGAACTCTAGACAGGTGGTCGGCCAACACATGTTGTTTTCCCTTCCTTACCATGACAGTAAAGTCAAATTCCAATAACAAATGTAGCCAACGTGTGATTCTTCCTATGGTGCAAGGTTTATTCACTAGATATAGCAAAGCTTGATGGTCCACAAAAAATATGAATTTGTTAGCCAAGAGATAATGTTGGTATTTCTTGAGTGCATAGACCATGGCCAATCCTTCTCTTTCGGTAGTGGTGTAGTTCACCTTTGCATCATTCAATTGACGACTAGCAAAGCAAACTGGATAGTCCAACTTGAATTCACCAGGTTTGGGCTAGCATGCAACCAATTACAAAATTTGATGCATCGATGTGTACGTGGAATATAAGATCCCAATTGGGGGGTCGCAAAATGGGTACGCTTGCCAAGGCTTACTTTAGACGATCATAAGCCTCTTGACACTCCTTGGTCCACTCAAAGACAATGAGAAGTTTATACAAGGGTCTGGCTATCTCCATATAAAATATGATGAAGCGTCGATAATAACCCACTTGACCCATAAACCTTTGCACACCTTTGTAGTTGGTGGGCGGTGGTAGTTCCAAGATCAACTTGACCTTGCTATCATCAATGCCATTTTTTGAGGCTGTGTGTCCTAGTATCACACCATGCTTGACCCAGAACTGGCACTTCAAAGGGTTTAGTGATATCCGATATAATCGGCAATGTTCAAACACCTTCCTCAAACAGTTCAAATGATCTTTCCATTGAGAATGTGCACATACATCATCAATAAACACTTCCAACCACTTTTGCAAGTAGTCCTTAAAAGTTGTGCACATCAATCTTTGAATCCGTTTTGTCCTCATTGTTTTTTTTTGTTTTTTCCATGATTTTCTTGGCCTCATGTTCTGCTTCTGCCAAGGCTTTGTTGCGTTTTCGGCATCCCGTTTTTGTAAGTTTGGGTGTATCGGTTTCCTTAAGGGTGATTTTTTGTAGATTCCTCCCAATGATACTTTACTCAACTCTTCGCCCCAACCCTTAGAGAATTCATCATGTACCCTTGTAGCCTCAAGGTATCTTAACCATTGGGCCTCCGTTGGTTTGCTTCGTAGCAATGCGTTTCATCGGGTTAGGTATCGTTTTTGTTTCCGCCATCGCCTGATGCGCTGACTACTGGTTTGAATTCGTGCCACGGTACCTTCTGTACTTGACATCTCCTCCATTGACTCCCCATCCATGGTTTGCCAATCAACCATACAGATAGAAGTCGTAAGGATGTTTCCATATTTTAAATACTGGGTTCCCTTAGGTTGCATCACATCAATTGTGGCCAACACATGCATCCAATTTTCACAGAAATCCGGGGGAGGTAGTGATGCATACATCTCCGTATCCTCCTCATCCTTGGTTTCCCCCTCTGTGGGCTGGCATATCTATAGGGATGTGGTTCGCTTCGATGTGACCGAGTCGTTACCGAACAATTACCCTTCCATGGGGTGTGCCTTCCATGCTCTTAGATCAATCTTTAATGTTTGTGAGTCCCTGCGTACATATACATGATCCAAAGCCCAATCATGCACCAATTCAGATTCCCTCATGAAAGGTCGTCCCAATATTATGTCATATGTATCAGGTTGGCGTAAGAAATCCATGACCCACAAATGTATGACGATATTGAAACATAAAGAGTCTGAACTTCACATTTTCCAAGAGCCCAATGGGTCTCGAAGATGTTCCATCAGCCATCTTAACGATTAGATTTGCTCTTTTTAGATCTGGCTTCCCCCAATTTTCCCAGCAATGTTTGGTAATGATGCTGACACCTGCCCCACCATCTAGGATGGCTAACACCTGGTATCCATTATGATGAATTGGAATGGTAGCGTTCGTGTCGTCACTCTCATAGTAGTGTCCCAGTTGGTTAACTGGGACGCTACTATGAGAGTGACGACACGAATCGGAATGGTAGCGTTCGTGTCGTCACTCTCATAGTAGCGTCCCAGTTGGTTAACTGGTATCTTAACTACTCACGTTTCCTTTGTATGCCTCAAAGGTCTTTCTACCAAGGGTGGCCTTAGACCTCCTTCGACCCATCTTTTACATCTGTCCATAGGGTGGGTGAATTGCGTAACGACTAACCCAAGGGCATCTGGACAGATGTAGATAACACAGCTGCTAGGCTTCCTATATCCCTGGGTTCCTTAGATATAGAGTGTTCTTCCCATCAAGGTGTCTCGTATTCCCAACTCATTTTCCTCAAACATTCTAGTCATTGTGTTTGTTTGGGAGTCTGCTTCAGTTTCTTCCGGAATCGGGGTGGGTAGGTTCAGGGCCCTATTGCGGGGTGGTACATCCAGTGGATAGATGGTATCCCTTACTCAGATGGCCCTAGGCTTAGTTTCATAAATTTGTGGTACTTTTCAACTAGGGCCTTGGCATCTTCTAACTTCCTTATTTCTTCGTCAGCGTTAGGATATTCACCCCCTTCGGGGTTGTTGGTTGTTCTCCTTGCTTTCCCTGGTCTAACCCTTCCAGATTGATCCTGGTCTAACCCTTCCAGATTTATCCCTTGACCCCCTTCTTCCTTTGATTGTGTGGATCCGGTATCAATTGTATCTTCTTCGAATCCATCTTGGATTGTAACCCATGTGTCCCCCTTTCCTAATTTCTTCACTCTTCTCCTGTGACCAGATTTGGAAATAGTAGCATCCGCCCGGTTCCTTCCTTTGTCACCCAACTGAGCTTGATCTCGTGTTAGGACATTGAGCAGTGTGATCTTCCCAGACTGTACACTAATGGTACGAATGGTGGCCTGATTAGCAGTAGAAGCTGAACCACTTGCTCGGTAGGGACAATCTTTGATCAGAAATTCCACACTTAGTGCAAAGTGAGCACTGGCATGTCATTGGGTGTGGTCACCACTTGTTGTGCTGGTGTGTATGAGTCATATTCTTATTTGGGCATTTGGCTACTCAATGTGGCCCACCACAGCCATAGCATTGTAAAGGTCCTCTTCTCAGATTTGAGTTGATTTCCTTGCCCTTCCACTGTACCGTGGTTTGAAACACAAGTATTGGCTTGTTATTTTGTAGGACATAATACTCTGGCGTGACATCACCCATATCCTCATAGTATTCCCCACTAAATTCTAGTTCCCGTGCCAGTTTAATATATTCTAATGGCTCTTCAATCACTAGTTGATTGATCTTGGCCTGTGGTGGTTGTGGCAGTAGAATTGGTGGTGGCAAGGGCGAAGCGTCTTGTACCCGGAACATCCCCCTAGGTAAGTAAGAAGGGTTGGGTTGTACAGCAGTGGCAATGGTTTGCACAGGTGGTGCCGGCAAAGCCAGTGGGGCTCTATTTGTTTGCAGATGTGCTATATTTTGAAACCTTGGAAATCTACACGATGATGTGTCATGATTGCCCAATTTTACACAATGTGCACAATACAGTAATGGTCTTGCGCTTAACTGTGGACATTCAGTGGTGGTATGGTTTAGTTTGCACATGGAGCACCACACCAGTTCCCTGCAGGGGGTAAAGGTGACTATGCCCATGGCCCTACATCTCTCTTCCTTCCCTTACCTTTAATTTCTCCAATATGGCATTGCTGAGCTCATCCATAGTCATATGTCTGACTTGTTTGCTTTGAGTTCCAATTTCTTGATGACTCGAGACACGTAAAGTCGTGGTTGTTGCCAATGTTCTAACATCCTCAGGTTGTGGCAATTCTAACATGTTATCTTCGTATTCGATTGCCAATTTGCAGCATGCATCAAGGGTAGCTGGCCGGGTTAGTACCAAGTAATCATGCATTTTATGGTCTCTAACCCCTCTTTTGAAACAAGGTAGCAATTGATCATCCTGTCAATCTTTCCCGAATTTTGCATCTTGAATTCAAGTGTTTCAGGCGAGAAACATAGTCTCTCATAGACTCATCTTCCTTCTGTTTGATGTTATGTAGTTGGCCACAGGGCTCCACCTGTCACCACTACGTGCAAAGCTGGGCACAAAAATATTTTTTAACCTGGTGAAGTTAACCTTGTCCTCAGGCTTAAGGGTTTTGAACCACTGATGAGCTTTTCCTTCTAAGGTCAGCGAAAAAGAATGTATCATGGTCACATCACTGACTGGTCCGCAGGTTTCACATGTAGATTCAAAAATCTCTACATGCTAGATAGGATCTCCATCCTTAGAGAATTTTTGGACAAGTTTTGAGATGATATGGGGTTTCATTTGGGAAGGTCGAGGTTCTAGAGTAGAACGCAACTCCCTGACCATCCCCCTACCCATCTCATCTGCAATATTCAACAAGTCTGTCTTTGTGGCTCCATTAAGGTCAATAGTGGATCATTTCTAGGTCTCTAGGAAATCGCTCCCCCCTTCCTAGACCTTGTTCCCTACCCATATTGGCTCTTCTTGGTATCTCAGGTTTGTGGACTTGTCCGATTGTGGTATCCTGGTGGGATTCCCCAATAGTAGCCTCTGTGCGTCTTTGTGTAATTAAGAGCTCCATATCTTGTAAGAATGTAGGGTGATTGATCATTAGCTCTATGTCCTTCTTGGTATCGAGCCGGTCCTCAACTTCTACAACCAAGTTGGCTATGTTACCCTCTTCTTCTCTGGTTGTAACCCCTTCCTCCATTCTGGATTCCTCATTGATGGGTTCGAGGTTCGGAATATCCCCATTGCCTCTAACTGTACCGATTTCAGATGCCTTTCCTCGTGATTGGAGATGGTTAACATTATCTGTCTCCTCGTGATTGGAGATGGTTTACATTATCTGTCTCCTTTCTCTCAGCTCTTGACCTACGAGTATCAAGCTCTTGTTTTCTTAAGCTCAATTATCGGAGTTGTCGTTCCACCTCACCTCGTTGGAAGTCCAATTCCATTTCCTCGGTGGTGGGAAAGAATATTTGACCCGTCTCCTAACTGCACTTTCCATATCTCGTCTAATTCGAGGGGTGCCAGTATTTGATAGCCTAGAATGGCCCTTCTTGTCTTGGACCGAGTCCAGTGCTAGTTGACAAACCCATGCCCGCAGATTGTGCTTCTTCATCTCAAATGGCCCTTCTTGTCTTGGACCGAGTCTAGTGCTAGTTGACAAACCCATGCCCGCAGATTGTGCTTCAACGTCTCGAATGGCCCTTCTTGTCTTGGACCGAGTCCAGTGCTAGTTGACAAACCCATGCCCGCAGATTGTGCTTCTTCACCTCATGACTAGTTTGGAGACCAAAAAATCCCCAGGCTATATCAATGATCCCACTGGACTTGGTTAGAGAGTGTGGTTTTTGTCAACTTCCCCAAACCCAATGTATCTCAACCCTTCTTCCACAGATTCCTCACTACTGGTTTCTACGGTGGTCAAGTTTCTTAAGACACTTAAGTGTGTGCTTGCAGACTGTCCCGATCCCACACTTCTTTGATAAGAAGTTCCTAGATGATTTGATGCACTATCGTCAGACGTCAGATCATCTCCGTTGAGTTTTCCAGATCCTAAGTGCATGTATGTATGATTTGATAAGATAGTATCCAACCCAAACTGATTCAATTCCTGGTTTTATTGCTCTATTCAGGAGGCGTGAATTAGCAGAGACAATTTCACGTCGTGAAATAGCAGGACTTAGTTCACGTATGGTTCACGTCGTGAAACTGCGGAACAAATGATTCACATCGTGAAACAAAAAGTGTTTCACGCCGTGAACTACTTCGAAAGTGTTTCATGTCATGAAAGTCTACTGCACTTTCATGTGATCCAATCTTTTTCCTTAAGATTAAATTCCTTCTTTATCCGACCTGTTGGAACATGAAGTCAAGGTGTCCTAGTATGTACTAGGAACTATTCTTTGTGTGTGAGTTGCCATGTGGCACTCTTTCTATTATCCCATATAGTTGGGTGACATTGTATCACTTGTACTTCACTTCTATATAAGTGAGGTCTCTATCATGAATAAATCATCCAACAAGCTCTCAAGTCTTTTCATGAACACAAGTCTCAATCTTGTGGCCTAACTGAACTTGAGTCTATGTCTGAGTAGTTAGCTTCTTCATCATGCTTGTCTTTGTGTTCTTTCCGCCTTAGCTTAGCCTTGCTCAGTTCTTCCTGCTTTCTAGTCTAGCTTTCTAGCTTAGTAGTAGCTCCGTTGTTCCTTCACGACCCTCACAGCCTTAGTTTTGTCAATTCGTTGGTTTTGGTCTTCTCGTGAAACAACAAGATTGAGTTCACGTCGTGAAACAAAAAGTGTTTCACACCGTGAACTACTTCAAAAATGGTTCATGTGAAAGTCTACTACACTTTCACGTGATCCAATTTTTGGCGGACTGAATCGTGTCAAAGGTGTCAAGTTAAGGGTTTCTATTTTTGGAATGTAATCTCGTGATTTCCGGGCTAAAATCCTGGCGCTGATTTCGTGAGCGACTCGTGGCATGAAATTGCAGGAAAATGGTTCACGTGGTGAACTTCCTGCAATTTCACGTGAAGTTTTCCACATTGGCAATTTGTAGTCTTGGGTGCATAATACTTATCCAATTGATGAAAATTAGATTGTGCCAATGCTAGTAGGGGATGAAATGCAAGTTCCTAGCTCAATCAATGGTCCCTTATGTTTTTTATTTTTTTGAATTTTTGAAAAAAGAAGAAAACAACACACAACCTGCTTCTTCACGTTGGTGTTTTTTTAAATGGTGCTAACATCAAACTTATCAAGAGTAACCAATGAATCCTTTCCTAAACTACTTTCCACAACATTCACAGCATCAAATCTATAATATTTTTTTTCTCAACCACACACAACTTATCCTTCCATTTTCCACATAATGCATTACCAAAATGCAAAGGCAACAATGAATACTATGAAATGGGAGCTAAAACTCAAAGAGTATGGAAGAAACAAAGGTGTTTCCCCGGCAGCAGCGCCAAAAATGTTATGCTAAACCACACCTCTAAGAGGAAACTCTACACATTCACCTAATGGATGAGCAATAAAACACAACTGTCGTGGGGTACTTACCAATGCTTCGAGCTCGTGTCTCTTAAAGCCTCCAAGCTCGCATGTATGCTTCGAGCTCGTGTCTCTTAAAGCCTCCAAGCTCGCATGTATGCTCCAAACTCCAAGCTCCACCTCCACACTGTCATCGTGGAGTTGCTCACACCATCACATAGGCCAATCACACTCTCTCTCACTCTCTCATACAAGCATAATACACAAGCATGGAAGAGGAACAATGTTAGAATGCTCTCACTCCTCACTCTCTCACAAGTACAAGGAAAGAGCTCTCAATAGCACAAAGGGGATTGTGTCCTTTCATTATGAGAAAATACCTTATATACAATTGGCCCTTATTCTCACTTGGGCGCCCAGAACTTACTAACTAGGCCTTGGGTGGCCAATGTCCCATAATGTACAACTTTTATAGTGCCTTTACATAACACTTATTAATGTTCTCAATTGAGGATCATGGTGTTAATCCAAATGGGATTAACAAGGAACAAACCTCACAAACGAGGGGGTATATTCATTTGTGAGAAGGTGGATACTAGGTGGAGTGCAAGAAGGTGTAATTTTTTGGCCCACCCCATCGCGTAGCAGTGGGGCTTCAAGGTTCTTTATTACAACTACAACTTCAAAAGATCCGCCATATGGGTCCACTACTAACATAGAGGCTGGTGGGTCAAGCATGCGAAATGGCATAAGAGTCAAGTATCGCACATCCATATCAAAGGAAGTAGCTAAGAAAATAAAGGTTGCTTTGAAAATGAAAGCTACGGTGGTAGAAGAAGTGCACAGAGTGGAGCACAAGTATGAAGTTTTCAAGATTGAATCGCACGGGGATGATGCACACGTGGGAAAATATGATGTGCATGTGAAAGACGAACCGTCTTATACATGTCCAGATTTTATAGATAGAGATGCCAAGAAGAAGCCGTACCTTGCATGCAAGCACTTGTACTTCATTTATTTACGTGTGCTAGGCTTAAGCCAGAGCGAGAATATGTTCATCCCCACCAACCTATCCTATCTGACCCTGAGCTTTACAATGCCTTGTCTCGTAGGAGAACATACCCTAATTTAGAAATTTGAATGCAAGGATAATCAGTTGAGCTTAACCTTTGTGGATGTCACCTCATTGTAGAGGGTTCTATTGTGCAATGTCTATCTCCTTCAAATACATGCTCACTCTTTCCCAAATAAGTTCAAAATATGCATTTTTTATTGTGGTGCCGAAATTCGAGGAAAGAAACCTTTATAAATAACAATTAAAAAAATAAAAATTTTTAATTATTTTGAGTGTTGAACCTCTCCCACTACTATAAATACAGAGGCAAGCTCCAAAGCAATTGGTTATACAGCATTGCCACCAAGCCTTGTTAGAAGAGTAAAACAACCCAAACCCTCCTTCTTTTTGTTTGTGATGGCCTCATTAAATGTTAGCATTGAAGTTATTGCTGCGCGTATCAAGAGGGAGGCCACCGATGTGGAGATCAAGCAGAAGACCATGGATGGTGCACAAGCATGGAAAGCTCTCACATCCTTTCCACTTCCTGAAAATGCTAAAAAAATTTCTCAAGTTAAGGACAAAGTGGTGGGCTTAATTGCAATTTGGTGAGTCCATGGTTTTATTGATGAATCGTCTGAGCGTGTCTTGCTAGAGGAAGTACGAAAGGGTACGAACACTATTCGCTTACTTTGTGCCTACACCTTGGAGAACAAGCGAGGCCCATAGTAGTAAATATGGTGTATGTGAATGAACTTGGTTTTATTTTCAGTTTGAACCAATAACCCCAATGTAGAGGATGTGATAATGGTTTTCACATTTCTATATTTGGAAGGTGTACGTGAATGAACTTGGTTTTATTTTCAGTTTGAACTAATAACCCCAATGTAGAGGATGTGATGTTGACATGTGTTTATGTGTTCACTCCCGCCAAAGTAATTATGTCATGTTGCTCTCTCTAACTTGCTTCGCCCCTCTCTCTATCTTTCTTTGCCGAATTTCAGTAATTGGAAGATGTACATTTAAAAACTAGGTTTTATTCTCAGTTCAAACCAATAACCTCATTGGTAGGCCCTCTCTGTCTTGGAATCTTTTTGGAATCCACTCGCCCAATTCCCAAAAAGCGCTCGCTCGAAAATGCTCGCCAAAAAATGTCCCATTTGACAGTCAGTCTGATAGTACAAAATTCTCCTAATTTAATTGCACTTAAATACAAAATTCTCCCAATTTAATTACACTGAAATGCAATTAAAACAATTTTAATGCTCCTGCCAAATTTAATTACACTTAAATGCAATTAAAATAATTTTAATGCTCTTGCCAAATTTGGGCAAGAAATCTCACAGATTTGGGTTGTAGGAAGAAGGAATGGGCATGGTAGAGTTGGAACGGGCGTTCCCTGAAGTTGCCACGGACATTTGACCCTCACAGATGCTTGGCATAATGGAATTTCGCCTAGGAATCTCTTCAATCTCAGCAGTTGATTCGGGCGCCTTCCCAAGGTCTTTTGATGTTTTTGTTTTTACAAGGAGCTGGAGAGCTAGTCTCTAGCTACTTATTGGTAACTATAATGCATGGTTTAAACTAATGGATTGAGATTAATTAAACAATTAAACAAAAGTGAAAACATGATGAAAAATGCAAAAATTAAAAATTTCTTAAATGTTGAGGGCAAATAGGGGCAACAAAACAAACAATGTTAATCAACCAACCAGTGGGTTTGCATCCCAACCAGGCAAAATCAAGCTCTAGCTAATGAATCTAGTAGAGGATCCTAAGCCAAATACCAATCCCCGGCAACGACGCCAAAGATGTTCATGGTTTAACATACTACCTTACAAACACAAGAGAGAAGAAGAAGAAGAGAGTGCTTGCAAGGGTCGAATCTATTAGGGTTAACTCCCCGATGTGAGGCCGCTAGGGGCTCACTCTACACTCTCCTTGTGTCACCCAAAGAGAGATCCAAACAAGCTAGGTAGGAGCAAGAGGATAGGAGCTATGGAGAGCTCAACCACTATCTCATGCCAATCGTATTATGCGATCAAGACAAGGCGGAGCGCAATGAGAAGGGGTGAAGGAGAGAAAGGAGAGCAACACCATTCATAATCACATACACCAACAATCCAAGACAAGGCGGAGAGCAATGAGAAGGGAGTGAAGGAGAGAAAGGAGAGCAACACCATTCGTAATCACATACACCAACAATCCATCACAAGCAAGCAAACTACCATAAACTCAAGAGAGAGTGAGAGAGAGAAAGCAAAACTCAATTGAGACAAATGGGATGTCCCTTTTCATATTCCATTTTCTTATATACATGAGCTCACTTTTTACAATGGCTAGCCGCCTAATTACAAATGGGGGCTCAAAACTAGTCTTCCTAGTTTTACTAGCTCAATGTACATTAATTTCTTATGACCGGCATTACACAAGTCGTACGCTCGGTCATCCCTTATCTCAGTTACAATTGGCACTTAGCGCGGTTACAAAAGGATGGATTATAAGAGTAATGTGGTAGCCACGCTAAAGTTCCTATTAACCAAACTCGTTAACCGGGGGTGAAAATATGTTGTAAAAACCTCATATCCAACCACCTCGAGTAGCCCAAAAAGATTTGGCACCAAGGAGGGATGTTGAGAAATTACGTGCCAAAGAGCACAAGGAAGAGGTAGGGAGTGAGAAAGAGTAGCCAAGAAAGTGCAAAGCATAGTATGTAGCCACATGAGCAAAGGGATATATCCCACATTGATGTACAAGCCCAAGGGTATACCTCCTCATATAAAAGGGGGGCATTTCAAACAATGAAATTATCACTTGCACACATCTCAAGCCTCTTTATGAGTACAAGTCTTAATCTTGTAACCTAATTGTGCTTGAGTCTACTGCACTTACTCATCAACATGAGTACACATTAGATTACATCCACCTTAGATTAATTCATTCTAATCACATTAGATTAGTGTAGAATAGTACAAATTTAATCACATTAGATTAGTATAAGATTAGCACTAATCACCTTGCTCATGCACATGATGTCCATGATTCTCAACAGGCCCTACAAAATAGAGCACATTCGTTACTCATTAGATTAGTGTAGAATAGTACTAATTTAATCACATTAGATTAGTATAAGATTAGCACTAATCACCTTGCTCATGCACATGATGTCCATGATTCTCAACAGGCCCTACAAAATAGAGCACATTCGTTACTCATAGTGACAACAAGAGGGTGGAGCATTGAGCGAATAACACCCGCCTCTCAATGTCCACTTGAGTGAAATACCAATTCAGTCCAACGTTGAGTCGATGAAGGTGGCGCTTGAGCAAATCTCTCCCAAGAGTCTTTTTGAAAATATGTACACAATTCTCCGATGTCAAGGCGGTAGACAAGAGATGGGCTTGTATAGAGCTTAGGAAAAACTTGCCAGGCAGCTGTAGAAAGGGTTGAAGGGGTGTAGCATTGAATCGACTTGGAAGTGGCAGTTTGTAGAATGTTGGCGTGGAGGGGCTTGTGGCGCGAGGTAGAAGGTGTAGATGGGTTTACATTGAGTTACCCCGGGTGAGGAGAGAGCTAGCTGCCGCAAGGGCTATTAGAGAGAGCTGCGTGGGTTGGCTGTGGAGTGATGTTGGGTGGGGAGAAGGTGGGCATGCAACGAAGTAATGGTGAGAAGAGTTGGGGGATTGGCATGATAGCCAAGAGTGTGTTGCTTGGAGAGATGGGGGCTCTTGGAGTGTAGGGCTAAGCACCTTAGAGTAATGGTGTGGAGAGCTCGCCGACTTTGGAGGTCTAGAGACTTGAAATAAGGGCCACAAATCAAACTTTGCAATGAAATACAAACACACTACGAGAATTAAATTATACAAATCAAACTTATAAATCCATGGTACTATGTTTATAAGAACAAAAGTATTCTTCCAACAAAGGGCATGTTTCTTGGATTTTGTTATTTTTGGAAAGCGAGTGTGCCAACTCTTCACCCACATGAAAGTGCGGTTATATTATATGTATAAGTATATGTACACTCATCTATTAGCCATGTGTTTACAAGAAAAGTATGCATGCACTTTTGTATGGGATCCACGTCCTCTTCCCCCTCTCTCTATGTACATGGGCACATCATCTTCTTGAGGCTCAACTTAATTGAGAGGTGCTACAAATGCTCTTATTGACTTGTTGGTGGCTGACCCAAAAGAAGCAGCACATACCAAACACCTGTAGATACCTATGGGCCTACATATTTTACAAAGTGATTAAAACAAAACTACCTATGATCAGAGCAGCCCCTGCTTATAGTAGGGAGCTCAAGACCTTGTCCTCTCCCAAGAATGGCTCGAGGGCTAGCCTCCACTTGAAGGTTTCTAGATGTGCGAAGGCCTTGGCGACAGAGTAATGTAAACTAGGGCTCACAATAAAATCATTTTCTCTTCTCAACCCTAACCCTAGATCTGGTTGGAACTTGGGGTTGGTACATGTAACAATGCTAGAACCTTCTTCGCGCAGTTGGCTCCTTAGGCATACATGACTGAAAGGAAGTATTAGTTATGCTATTGAATGTATGCTACATAGTAAGTTGATGCCCACTATTGAGCTAGGGTTTACCAAAAGAGATGACAAGATTTTTGGAGCCATAATAAATCCTGAATCAAGCATATGTAATCTTGATTTTTTTTGAGAGAGAATATAGGCCTTGTTTGTGCGATGAAGATTTCACCCTAATACTGAGAGAGTTCTATGGTGCATGTATAACTTGTATAGTACATACTTCAACCCGCTGTTGTGGCCAGATTATTTTCTAGCTTCTACGTTCATGTTGAATTCTAGAAAAGATAAATCTTTTACTTAGTGGGTTTGTTCCTATAGCATGTCTTTTCTTTTTTTGGGGTGAGAGATCGTATATAATTTCTAGTCATAGACAACAATCATGTCAAGTGGATTAGCTAGGAGGGTTCGAAACGTCGGTCCTTATCCAACGCCTTTCCGATAAGGCTACATACCCACATAAGTCTTTGTTATTGTTAATAAGGTTGGATACACCGAGTTGAGTGCCTAAAGCATGGGCATGCAAAAATACACATGGGCACCCATGTTACACACTCATAAAAAGTGTTGTTTCACAAAAAAATAAAAATTAAAAAGGGAAAAATTTGATTGGTTGGAAAATCGGGTGCCTATCTTTGGGCAGCCTCAAGTGGCTGCCCAAGATTTTGAAAAAGTTGGGCAATAGGTGGCAGTTGACTAGGATTGAAGTTCTAGTATTCAACTTGGTAGTGTGTAAGAGGAATGCTCTTCGCCAAGCCTTTTTTTGAAACCTTATTGGTTACATCAAAAGTTTCTTGATGGGCACCCGGCTGCTCAAGATTTCAAAAAAGTTGGGCAATAGATGGCAGTCGACTAGGATTGAAGTCCAGTATGTGTAAGGGGACAGTCCAAGCTTTTGAAAAGTTTTTTTGGTGGGCACCCTGCAGTGTGAATCCACCCTAAGTGGCGCTGAGCAAATGTGTTTCCTAGCATGAAGTTAGCGACAGCGTTTATTCTTTTAGGACAGCTTGTAATCTCACCGGCATTGCTTGTTCAGGACAGCGTTTACTCTCGTGATGTCGTCCTCAAAGGAGCTTCAGCAGCAATTGGAGCTTCGTGCTTCTGTTCTCAACAAACTCCAGAAAGGTTATTGCTGTGTTTTGTACTGATAAGCCGAAAGTTTGATGTAGGTCAATTACAGGCGCACAAGTAGGACTCGAATGATGGGATTCACTTCTTTGAAGAATGTCCTTGAAATCCCAATGTTTAAGTACAGTGCGACTTCTTTTTGTGCGAATGGCAGATATTGCCAAGAATCATCAAGTAAGACGCCAATACACGATCCAGCAGGGAGAAAACGAGATGGTACAGAAGGTATATGATATTGCTTCATGTGTCGATATGACAAGGAGTGGGGATGTGGAAGTGTATAGGCTTGCCATGAGTGGGGTTCTTTTTCTATGCAAGGGAGCTTATGCTTGAAGAAATTGAGAAGTAGTTTTGATGATGCAGAGCTCATGCAATTCACAATTTAACTACTCATCTTTCTTTTAACAACTTGATCTTTTTTCATGTTTTATTTATCTTTGGCTGTAATCAGGAGTTGGAGATGCTTGATGAGGATACAAATGTTTATAAGCTTATTGGTCCGGTGCTAGTGAAACAAGATTTGGTAGAAGCCAAGGCTAATGTCAACAAGCGCATTGAATACATCAGTGGAGAGTTGTATGTTAGCCTCTCTTCTCTCAAGCAAGTGCTTAAGTGCCTTTTTTATCCATAATAGGTCTTCTTGTTCTTTTATGCCATAGAACGTAGTGAGTAGAAGTGTGGGAAGGTAGTGTAAAGTGGTGAAGTTAATATGACCACAACCACAAGGGCCTATAAGACCAAAGTAATGCTTGGGAAGTGATTTAGTATATGCATTTGTATATTGCACACACATTCTTTGCTTATTGGCGTGGGTTATTGAGAAAGCCTATATTTTAGATATAATTATTAATGTGTGCTTTCTTGCTTTATCATTTGTCCCAAGTCTTTATAAGTGGGTTATTTGCTCATAACTCCACATCCTATTGGGCCCTTGGCCTGAACCCTTGCCTCAAGCAAAACCTAACTTGCAGTCCTCCAGCTCCATGTACGAAGAAGGACGAAGACCCCAAAATAGCAAAACATGCTTAAAGGAATAGCACACACTAGCATGGCATAAGGTGAATGTTTCACCCCTCCTATATATACCAATAACAAGGGTGCCCAAGTGAGAACATGCTTGTCCACACACGATCTTTGGTCCTAGTCATTAGCTCCCCTGTGCATAAACACCATTGGGCTCTTGCGCCAGCTTGGCTCGACCCATGAACCTAGTCTCCTTCCTCTGGCAGTTTGCCTAAAACTAGCGTTCACACACACAGTTTGCAAGTGACGGTGCGCATCCTCATGCCACTATGTGTAATGCTGTCCTTCGGACCACTTGTCCTCGAGCTTTTTACTTCATCTGTCGGCCTCAATCCACATATCCTTGCCCAAAGAATCTAATCACCGGTCTTGATCCGCTTGATGCATGCCCATAATCCCCAACAATGGACGGAAAACACATAACGTCCCAAAAGCCTCGAACAATGAACTCAAGACAAATCCAGTTCATAGTCTCTGCTACACGAAAGATAACCATGTCCTACCATATGTCTAATGCTTGGAACTCCGAATCACGGTCCCCATGCACCAATAAGTGGAGTTGTAATCAGCCCCCTCTCCCGCCCACAAGCCTCTAGTTGGAAGCACATGGAGGGGAACTGCATGTGTACTAGAGAAGTACTCCATCTGGGTCCTCCTGAGCTGGAAGCGCCCTGGGAGCCGTAGAAGTGGTACTAGAATTTGTATCACTGTCGTGTGTCATGTCTTTGCCCTTTCTCTGAGATGAAGCCTTGCCCTTGGTCTTGTCCTTCTTCTTGGACAAACAATCCTTGCTTCTCACAAGAGAAGCAGCAAGCCTGGTCTTTCTTGTGAACTCAGGAAAGTGCCTAGTCAGAATTGTTGACTGACACCTTCAACTTACCCTGTGAGACGAGGACGGACCTTTCCTCCAATAGTAGGGAGCTAAGATCATCAAAATCCAATTGACTGGATGTGACCTTGCACTGCAAAGATCGAGAAATCATCATAATTTGGGGGAAGCTTGGTGAGGATAAGTGCAGCCAGTTGAGCAGAGGACAAAGCAGTGGCCCGT
This sequence comes from Cibotium barometz, assembly GCF_041138505.1. NCBI lineage: Eukaryota > Viridiplantae > Streptophyta > Polypodiopsida > Cyatheales > Cibotiaceae > Cibotium > Cibotium barometz. Next base: position 3,457,538 of record NC_141052.1, read on the forward strand.
ATATCCGATGGATGTTAAATCTGTGTTCCTTAATGGTGACCTGCAAGAGGAGGTGTATGTTGAGCAGTCTCCAAGCTTTGAGGTTCCAGGATTCACAGGGGATGGTTTACAGGTTACGGGAGGCCTTGTATGGTCTTAAACAGGCTCCTAGGGCTTGGAATCAGAAGATTGATTCCTTCTTTCTACGGGCTGGATTTCAGAGATCGGTTGTAGATCCCAACCTATATCTCTTTCGAGAACGCGGCATGGTCAAGCTGATCATCCTTTATGTGGATGACCTCATTCTCACCGACGGTCATATGGAGCACATTACAGTGACGAAGGTTGCCTTGTCAAAGGAGTTTGAGATGACCGATTTAGGCTTACTCCATTTCTTCTTGGGATTGGAGATCTGGCAGACCCAGAGGGGGTTCTTTGTTTCTCGGCAGCGGTATGTTCATGAGTTGCTTGAGGCCTTTGGGATGGAGAACTGCAAGCCTATCACGTCGCCGATGGACCCAAACACAAAGCTTACAGTGAATGATCCTTGTGAGCCAGTTGATGCCTCTCTATACCGGAAGCTGGTTGGTTCATTGATCTGGTTGCTGAACACCAGATTGGACTTGAGCTTTTTTGTGGGGCTGTTGAGCTCATTCATGCAGACACCGTTAAAGTCTCATTGGGAGGCAGGATTGCGGATCTTGCGGTATCTGCAGGGTACGAAGGATCTTGGACTCTTTTACACAGGAGGGGGATTGAAGGATGGAGTCAGACTCCGAGGTTGGAGTGATTCAGATTGAGGAGGAGATCCACATCAAGCTACAGTTTTTCCCTCGGAGGGGGATTGAAGGATGGAGTCAGACTCCGAGGTTGGAGTGATTCGGATTGAGGAGGAGATCCACATCAAGCTACAGTTTTTCCCTCGGCTCAGGAGTGGTTTCATGGAGCAGTAAGAGCCAGCCAACTATTGCGTTGTCATTGACAGAGGCGGAGTATTGGGCTGCTTGTGGTGCCGCTTGCGAGGTTGTGTGGCTGCGGAGGTTGCTTGGCGAGATTGGGTTTCCACAGGAGGAGCCCACTGTCATCCAGTGCGATAACCAGAGCTTTATAGCTATTGTTGGGAACCTGGTCTTCCATGCCCAGACCAAGCACATAGAGATACAATCTCACTTTGTTCGTGAGAAGATCTTGGCTGGTGACATCTTATTGTTCGACGGAGGACAATGCGCCAGACCTCTTCACAAAGTCTCTACCTCAGGCTATGCTCCGACGACACTCCAGCTCACTGGGGTTGGTTCCACATCCAGGAGTTGAGAGAGGGTGTTAGCAGTCATCTCCTGTCTGTATATTTACACCAGGGCCTCTGTTGTGGGTGTGCCGGCCCGATTTATGTGTTTTCTCATTTTTTCTCACTTTCCATATTTTTTCATATTTTTCCATATTTTTTCCATTTTTTCCCAGGTGTGGAGGGCTATCCGATTGCTCTGCCACCCCCGGCTTTCCCCTGTGTGCTGGCCGACTGGAGAGTGCTGCTGGGCTGACTGGCCACTGATCTGGTCGTGGGCAGTAGTACTTGGTGTCGGCTGTTTTCAGCAGGTCGACTGGCTGCCCTGGGGCCATATAAAATTGCCCCTTGCCCTCCCCACATTACACATTGTATTCCGGGATTTTTCTTGTGTATATAGTAGAGTTATACGCTTTTCTCTCTCTCTCTCTCTCTCTCTCTCTCTCTCTCTCTCTCTCTCTCTCTCTTCGCTTCTCTGTGCGGCCCCCTTTCCCACCCGCCCTCTCTCTCTCTCTCTCTCTCCTCTCCCTCTCTCCCTCTCCCTCTCTTCGTTTCTCTGTGCGCCCCCCTTTCCCACCCGCCCTCTTCGCTTCGCTTCTCTGTGCGCCCCCCTTTCCCACCCGCCCTCTTCGCTTCGCTTCTCTGTGTGCCCCCTTTCCCCACCCGCCCCCTCTCTCTCTCTCTCTCTCTCTCTCTCTCTCTCTCCCTCTCTTCGCTTCTCTGTGCGCCCCCCTTTCCCACCCGCCCTTGCTCAGGCCCCCAAGGCAGCAACATAACTCTCCCTCTCTCTCTCTCTCTTTCCCGTTGCCCATCGCTCCTGCTACTCACATACGCACCTGTGCACCTATTGCCCACCTGCGCACCTTAGTTGTAGGGTAGGGTTGTAACCCACCTCCAAGCAGGTAAGGGCTTGCACCTCATGGGGGTGGGGTTCGTGAAGAGCAACCTCTCAAACAGTCCAGCAGTTTGACATGGCCAGCAAGAAAACCTTCTCCGAAACCCTCATCTCCCCTCCTACCAAACCCAATGAAAAACCATCACCATGGGAGCGGTACCTCCTGAGCATGATTCAACATCTTCAGCAAACAAATTCAGCCTTGCAAAATGAACTACATGAGACAAAACATCTTTCAACCCTGGAGAAACAGATTAAGGAACAAAAACACGAAAAAGAAAACAGGGAGGAAATCACACAGGTAAATTTACTTGATCCACAGCCTAAAGAAATTCTCATTAAAGAAGTAATATCACAGATTAATGAAGAGAACGAGCAACAATGGATTGCAAAAGAAATTAGGGTGGGTGGTTTGTCAGAGGGTTGGGAACAGGTGGAGGTATTGGAGGACAAGGAGATTGCGAATGATACTTATGTCCCGGAATGCGAGATTCTACAAAGAAAGCTGTGCAGAGCTATCCCTTTCATCGACATTGGAGATCCCTCAGTGGCAATCAAAGGAAAACATGTGGTTTTGAGGTACGCAGATATGAAAGACAAAATTAAAGTCATGAAGCAAACAAGGTCACTTAAGGGAACGAAGGTGTGGATGGCGGATGAACTCATAGTAGCCACACAACTAAAAAACAAGAAACAAGAACTCAAAGTATACGAAGCAAGGAAACAAGGAAAATGGGCAGTCTACCGTAGAGGTAGAGCTGTTATTGCAGATTTCAGGACAACCAAACATGGTAGTAATGAAGAGTAGCTGCTAGAGAAATCCTTCATGTTATCTAGGATTCTCCTACGGTCATGTAGGGAATTTGAACTGTTTTTAGTTTTATCTCTATTTTCATTTTGTTGCCCCCGAAGTGGAATGTAATCACATGGATGTATCTGATTAGTCCTATAGGTCAGATGTGGCCTCTAAAGGACGTTAATATAGTTTTCTTTTCTTTCTTTCTATCTCTCTCAGTTCTGCGTTTTTCTGCTGTGCACTTGCTCTTGGTGTTTTCAGATCTTGTCTTCATTTTCACTGCATATTCTGACAGAACTTTATGATTCAAGAATGTTTGTTTTGTCAGAAGGTCAAGTTTGATCGACAAACATAGCAGGATTATTCCACCCATTGAATGATCTATGGGAGAATATTGCTATGGATTTTATCTTTGGATTACCAAAGTCAGGGAATGATGGTATATGGACCTTTCAGGATACCAAGAAGATCAACCATGTGTATCATCGGTTGGACCTTTCAGATCATTGCAGGACACATAATGCCTTCCATGGCAGTTTATTGAAACCATGTACAAGTTACCCCTAGAGGAGCCTGTTTTGGAGGATCCACCAGGGGTGAAAGAGCCATAAGAGATTGTGTTTCATTCTATGAGAAAAAGAGGAAAGACACTGGTCAGAAAGTTGCTCTTTGAATTTGAGAATTATTCACTATTGGATGTGAAATGGATGCCAGAGAAGTACTTCTAGGACTATCTAGATATACTTCGAGCTTATGAAGAAATGTTTGGTCCAGACGTATTTGAAGCACAGATATGGACGTCTTGCGATCAAGATAGATTCAAGAGGGAGAGATCATACCTCTAGCCCTTTTCACTGTATATATATTGGAATGGAATTGATCATTATTCTGCTTATAATGGTTATTTGGACATGCTATAGTTGGGTGGCAACAATGCCGGATAGCCCAAGGAGCAAGATTTATATATGGGTGGCAACGATGCCAGATGACCCATTGGACGACAACGATGCCAGAACGAGATTTGTATATGGGAGGCAACGATGCCAGATGACCCATTGGACGGCAACGATACCAGATATATTGGACTTCGCAGTTAGGGCAGTCATTGCGACCAGATGGTCTATATGACTGCATTGGATTTCACAGTCGGGCCGTCATTGCGACCATGTGGCCTATATCACTGTATTCCGGGTGGTCGTTGCGGCGAGATGGCCCATATGACCGTATTGGATCTCATAGTCGGGCGGTCAATGCGACCTGATGGCCCAGATAACTATGGAAGTACTCTCGGGTGGTCCTAGTGACCAGATTGCCTTGAGGATAGTCTGAGCTGTCCTAGTGGCCAGATGGCTTAGCACGGTTTCGATGAAACTAGACAAGACAATCCATGAACAGGAGGATTGTTATTTGTGCACTGCATACTGATGTATGTTTAAATTTCTTTGACTTTGTGTGCTGTTTTCGATGCATGGACAATGCTTGGATTTATGGCATGTGATAGTCTCCCGGGCTCCAGACTACCTGGCTAGTATCTGGAGTACCCAGTAGATGCGAATGATGCATACTTGTTTGTTGACTAGCTTGTGTCTAGTTTTTGCAGAAGGAGTATGCATTTATTTTATCTAACACATGTGAGTCGTGATAGACCATGAAGATGTACCATCAAGAACAAGGACATTGGTCAAAGAAAAGGCATTGAGACGTTGCCAGATGAGTAGATGACACCACAGATGTGAGTCGTGATAGACCATGAAGATGTACCATCAAGAACAAGGACATCGGTCAAAGAAAAGGCATTGAGATGTTGCCAGATGAGCAGATGACACCACAGATGTGGAGAGAGACCAGATGCACAAGCTCACCAAATGGGGCTAGTACCTTGAAACATATGAATGTACTTAATGTACCAGGGACATATGGATGTACTTGGAATAGCTCTATTTCACATGATGAAACCCATGCCTACACATTAGATAGGTGGAAGAAGACATGGGGGCAAGGTCCATAAGATTTGATTAAGAAAAAGCACCATTCTTGGTCAAAAAAAGCAAGAAAAAGCAAAACGTCAAACAGGGTTGACTGCGAACCAAGGGCACCATTGGAAAGAGGAGACTGAGCCGGACCAAAAAGCTAAAAGGCGCTTTCTCAAAAAGAAGCTCTAAGGCTAAAAAGCAAGGCCTTAAAGCCAGAAAAGCAAACCACGAAAAGTTGAGTAATATTTTATTAGTAAAAGTAAAAAGAGTAAAACTAAAGGCAAAAAGAGAAAAGCAAAGCATAAAAAGGCAAAGCAAAAGCATGAAGGCTTTTTGCCAAGGGCACCATTGGAAAGAGGAGACTGAGCCGGACCAAAAAGCTAAAAGGCGCTTTCTCAAAAAGAAGCTCTAAGGCTAAAAAGCAAGGCCTTAAAGCCAGAAAAGCAAACCACGAAAAGTTGAGTGATATTTTATTAGTAAAAGTAAAAAGAGTAAAACTAAAGGCAAAAAGAGAAAAGCAAAGCATAAAAAGGCAAAGCAAAAGCATGAAGGCTTTTTGGCAAAACGCGGGGTCTCTTACAAGTATAAAAAGGATTCGACTTCTCTTGTAGTACCATGAACAAGATCATTGAAGATTGAAGGAGATCGTGGAGTGTGTGTGGGCATCATTATGATCATGGAGAGCTTCTTCTTTGCCATCAACACCTTCTCCAACTTGCTTTTCAGATGTACGGTCAGCCCTAGATTTGTATGGGCATATGCATGGGCGATATGGACGCGTGTACGAAGCTGTACGGACAGAAATTTCAGAAACCCAAAAAATGCTCCAAAAATCCTAAAAACTACTTTTGGAGGTTTTTATTGCCCAAAAACCATTAAAACAGTTTTTATATTAGTTTTCTTGCCAGAAAGAGCTTTTCCATGGTTTTCTTCATCGACAAGGTTGTAGGAGTTGTGGAGATTACTCATGGGAACTTGGACTACTTGAACTTGGATTTGAACTTGGATATGAATTTGGACATAGAGCTTGGATATGGAACATAGAGCTTGGACATGAACATGGAACTTAGACATATAGTTTGGACTTGGACTTGGATTTGGATTTGGATTTGGATTCATTGGACTTGGATTCATTAGATTTGGATTTGGATATTAGATTTGGTACTAGCCCGGTGAGAGATACTTGTGGGTCATCCCCGTGGTGTGCTCGGCATCAGGGATCTTGTGCCTTGACATCGACATCGACTTGGATATTCTACATCGGCATATTTGTTTGTCTTGTATTCATTGATTGTATTGATCTTGGCCAGTGTGCCCGTGGATTGTTCTTGAATAAATTCCTAAAAGGGGGCGGGGCCTGTTTCCCGCTCAGTGTGGTGTATTGTGCAAGATCCCTATTCCCTTCTCTCTCTATATCTTTATCTCTTGGACATGTGGTTGAGTTTGTCACGGCACGCCCCGCTGGACTTATAGTGTAACACTTCTAAATACCCAGAGGGTCTATGAGACCAAAAGTAGTACATGTAACCTCAAAGTCGAACCATAGAAAGAAGAAGCTCCTAACTTAACAAGATACTCTTAAGTAGAACAAAATATGCCATGTACTAAATTGGCTTTGCATGTACGAAAGGCTTGGAGGGCATCTTGATTGTGGTAAAGTACTCCTTTGCTGGTGGAGGATGTCTACATACTGTCTATGTTCATATCATGTTGTAAAGTACTATTGTGCCACTGGAGGATGTCGTTGATTTGGAGGAGTTGTAGTAATGGCACCGTAAGTTCTTGTGGACGGGGGCACCTGGCTATCTGAAACTGTGGTGATCCATCTTTGGTTTTTTCTCGGGTGCGTTCAGGGGTCTATCTTTGATTCTGAGAATATTCCCATTAGACGTGGTGTGGTGTGCTGATTAGCATCTCTCGATCTTTCAGATGATTATCCTCCAGCCGACTACATGAGGAGAACCAATAGGAAATGCAGGAGTGACAAAAGCCTGCCTCTGCTTGTGCTCCACCAATAGTCTTTAGGACTCCAATGCTTGTTGTGGGAGATGGTCTCTGTAGAGATGATATATGTAGGTGATCATTTGGAAGAGAGCCTTCACCATCAATGGGGATGACCCAAAATTCTGCGAGGACAATCTCATGAGGCACTGACATCTTGCTCCAGATCATGCATGAGAAGAACATTACTTGTCATCTCTCGATCCTCCTCTAATAGGTCCCATAATGAAGCTCCATACATGGTTGCGGGTCTTGCCAAAGTGTGAAAAAGCGGTTGTTAGATGCAAGGGTAGTGATGGGTGAACATTAGTAGTACTAGCCGGGGCACTTTTTACGCTCCATAAGAGGGCTTTTTTCTCCTGAGCTCTTATGCATGTGAACCTGCCCTTATTTTACTTCTAAGGTTCACTTATATTGTACTTTGGCACTTTATCCAAAACATTGCAGTTTCTGCCTCTCCTTGCACTCCCAGGATTGCTTCTGTGCGTTTGTGTGTTGCGCGGGGAGGGGGGGGGTGGTTGTGCTTGGCTGCAGCCTTTTGGTATGAGAGCAAGCTTTCATCATGAGGGCCTTCTCTTCCTCCATTTTCAGCTCATTTGTGCGATACAGGCTGCAGCCAGTCTTTGCATTTTTAGCTTATTTTGTCGCCTTCTCTGGCTTCAAAGGGAGCCTACCAAGCTTCTTATAGGCCCCAGCAAAGGTTTCCATTGGAAAACCCTACTCTTGGTGCATCCCGAGGCTGATTTTCAGCCCACATAGCACTGTTGGCAGTGCTAAATTTTCGGAAGAAGATTTTTACTTGTTTTTGGGACCGCTGCATCAAGCCACATTCATAGAACAGCTCGCCAAGCATCCAATTAGAAAACCGCCTGGTCAATTTTTTCAAATGTACAATTCTGCCCAATGCTGCCCACACCTTCTGGCTTAGTCCACTTTCGCTTGCCGTCGCCCAGTTCAGCTGGCGGCGCCACCATTACAGAGCCAGATTTTCAACTTGATTTTTTTTAAATTGTTTTTACACCGTTGTTTATCATCTCCCAAGTCTCCCAATCCGAAGATCATCAAAATCGGAGCTCATTTAGGCCTCCAAAACATCTCTGCAAATTTTCAGCTTTTACGAAAACAGAGCTGAATCAAGCATAGAGGCGCATCTAGCATTCTTTGAGCTCTGTTTTGGTGGTATTGGCATTGACCTTTGGCATCCGGACAACTCTCAAACTTGACTTTTTTGTTAGCAAGCCTCTATTCAGATAACTTTTCTATCCCTACACACTGTCATTTTAGTACATTTGCATGTCTTTGCCATCAGTGGTTCACTTAGCATTCTTCAAAGTCGCCATTCAGTGGACATTGCGTTTTTGCACTGCATTGTGCAGTAGCATTCGTTTGGTTTGGATAGTGCATTTGTTTTGAGTAATGGCTCGCAATGATGTATTCAATTGGTTGGAAGAGGACAAGTTGGATGGTTCCAACTATCTTCTCTGGTCATATATAGTTAGTGGTTGCCAAAGGCTTATAGGATATAGTTAGTGGCCATGAAGCTCAACCATAGGAGCAACCAGTGATCAAGCAACTGACCTAGATGAGATTGTAGGTGATGAAAACCAAGGTCCAGGTGGAACAACTGGTTCCACTCGTACATGTGGCTCGTCACGTATAGGTGGTTCAAGGAGTACAACACGTACTGGTGGTGCTAATGTTGGTCCAGCTTCTACTCTGGACCAAGCTAGATGGGATGGAAGAGATGCACATGCACATGCAGTGATTGCCCTTTCTATGAAGAAGTCCATTATGCCATGTATTTACTCTTGTGACATTGCTAAGTAGGCGTGGGATGCACTTGCATCTTTGAACCATGTACACAAGGAGGCTAAGGTAGCCCATTTGAGAAGGCAGCTAGAGTCACCTCATATGAATGAGGAAGATTCAATGGATGCTTACTTGACAAAGATCAAGGATTTAAGAGAGTAATTGGCCAGCCTTGATGGACAGTTCTTTAGTGCCCGCACTCTTGATTCCTATCGGAGTTGTGCCTTGACCATAAGGCTCTTGATGGAGGTAATCCAAACGCCCTTGATTTTAATGAGTTAGTCTGTGTGCTCTTGCAAGAAGAGCTATCGAGGCAGAATAGGAACATCATAGGAACGAGGCAAGGATAGGGCCTCCTCACAGGGGGGTTCTAAGCCCAAGGTCCTCTGGCATGGATGCGGAGAAGGGGGGTGAAAAGGAGGGTAAGTGCAACTACTGCAAGAAGCCTGGGCACTATATCAACGAGTGTCGAAGGTGGCTGGAAAAGGAAAAGGATGCGATAGCCGGAATGTCGGTGGTGGCTGATGCTTCAGCACCAAGGGCCGAGAAGAAAGATGCTGCAAATTATGCACATGATGAGTGGTCTTTTGTGGTGTAGTGCAGCTATGATCCATCAATGCATGTATGCATGTCAGTATTTGATGTTTGGTTCTTCAATAGTGGTGCTAGCAAGCACATCGCATCACAACGTAAGCTGTTCACGCTCCCCGGGGTGGTAGTGTGACATGTGCAAACAACTCTTCATATCTAATAAAAGGTGTTGGCAAGGTTGTACTTACCGTTGCCAACAATGGTACAATTACACTCAAGGATGTACTTTATGTACCAGGCATCAAGAAGAACTTCTTGTTAGTTTCGACCATTACTAGGGCAAGCCTAGTAGCCATATTTATGGATGACAAGTGTATTGTGCTTGAGAGGAGTGATGGTGATGTTATTGTTGCTTTTGGCACACTATGCCATGGTTTGTACAGGTTTGATTCTTATGAGAGAGTTATGCATAATGCATATTCGATGGTTGCTACTAAAACTATGAGTGACGTGGAGCTTTGGCATGCCCGCTTTGGTCACACTTAAATGTCAGCAGTTTGTTACACCCTCAAAGGCATGATATGGTGTCAAAGTTGCCATAGCTTGAGGCCCCAATCAAGCATGTATGTGAGGGGTGTATTCTTTGCAAGATGCAATGGGCATCATCCCCCAAAGACAGATGTCCAGGGTTGATCCTTGAAGGGCAACAGATAAAGACAAAGTTTTGGACCAGATACAAGAGCATGTGGTGCTTGTGTGGGTAGGGAAGCCTTGTGGAGGTCATAGGTGGCTGTTGGCGAGTGCATGAAAGTGCTACTTCTGTCGGCTGCTGCATATGTGGATTTATTGCCCATGGACTTGGCCGACAACAGGTCGTTCATTCCATGAAAGGTGCATATTGCTCAATGTTTGAATTATTCAGTTCCCTTTGGGGATTGGGTCATAGACTATGGTTAGGTAGGTGTTTTCCGCCTTTTCAAGGGCAGCCAAAGGCTAGCCAGATTGTACACCTTTTTGTACTCTATGAATATCTTGAAACTCAGCTATCTCTCTCTTTTCTCTCTGTCTCTTGCTTGCGTTTTACATCAGTAAGTTCCAGGAAGGTGTTTAGGGCTGCAAGAAGACTCCCAGAGCTTCCTCATGTGCATAGTGATGTATGCCGTCCGAGGAGGACACCGTCTGTTGGTGGTTACCTTTACTTTGTTACTTTCATTGATGACTACTGGGTGTATCCTTTGAAGGGTAAAGATGAGGTATTTGTGTGCTTTAGACACTTCTTGTTAATGGCTGAATATGTGGCTGGTTAGAAGCTTGGTACATTATGTACCAACATAGGTGGAGAGTATATGTGAAAGGATTTTGCAGCATTTATGGCTGAATGATGCATAAAACATCAATGCACAGTGCCTTACACAGCTCTACAAAACAGTGTGGCTGAGAGGAAGAACAGGACTCTCATGGAGATGGCGCGACGCATGGTCATAGGCCAAGATTTGCCTCATGGTTTTTGGTTGGAGGCTATTATGTGTGCTACATATGTACTCCTTTGTTTCACCTCCAGTGGTGTAGAAGAGTCCAAGATCCTTCGTACCTTGCAGATACCGCAAGATCCGCAATCCTGCGTGCATCAACTGCCTTACAAGGATCATTCACTGTAATTTTTGTGTTCGGGTCCATCGGTGACATGATAGGCCTGCAGTTCTCCATCCCAAAAGCCTCAAGCAACTCATGGACATACCGTTGCTGAGAGACAAAGAACCCCCTCTGGGTCTGCCAAATCTCCAATCCCAAGAAGAAGTGGAGTAAGCCTAAATCGGTCATCTCAAACTCCTTTGACAAGGCAGCCTTCATCACTGTAATGTGCTCCATATGACCGTGGTGAGAATGAGGTCATCCACATAAAGGATGATCAGCTTGACCATGCCGCGTTCTCGAAAGAGATATAGGTTGGGATTTGCAACTGATCTTTGAAATCCAGTCCGTAGAAAGAAGGAATCAATCTTTTGATTCCAAGCCCTGGGAGCCTGCTTAAGACCATACAAGGCCTTTTGCAACCTGTAAACCATCCCCTTTGATCTTGGAACCTCAAAGCCTGGAGGCTGCTCAACATACACCTCCTCCTGCAGGTCACCATTAAGGAACACAGATTTCACATCCATCTGAAATACGGGCCACCGCTGAGAAGAAGCAAGGGCCAGAACGGTCCGAATTGTGGTCATCCTCGCTGTCGGTGCAAAGGTATCCTCATAGTCGATGCCAGGTTGCTGAGCATAACCCTTAGCCACAAGTCTGGCTTTGTGTTTGTCCACCAACTCATTTGACGTATACTTGGTCTTAAAGACCCACTTGACACCAATGACAGACCGTTTCGATGGCCTTGGAACCAACTCCCAAGTGTTAATTTTCTCAATGGCATCCAGTTGCACCTACATGGCTTTCCTCCAAGTATCCTGTGCAAGGGCTCCCTTGACGGAAGTGGGCTCTTTGTCTCGCATGATACGAGACATCAAAGCATAGTTTACTTGTAAAATTTGGCTGAATGACTTTTATCACGAACTCTATGCGATCTCGAGGTTCGTCCTCTCTGGTCGATTCGGAAGGAAGGGTGTCTACCAACTACCTGTGTACTCGAACAGAACGCGGAGCTTGCTGCTGCTTCTACGGAGGCTCATCTCCAGCTGCGGGCTCAACCTCCTTAACCGACTGAGGCTGTCTAGCTGGAACAATCGACTGGGAATCATCATCAGAATCATCGGGGTCTCCAAGAAGTGGTGGCTCATCAACAATGGAAACCAGAACATGCTCATTAAAAATCACATCCTTGCTGACGACCTCGTTCCTCTCTGGATCATATAACGTGTATCCCTTGGAAAGAGAGTTATATCCCACAAAGACAAGCTTTTGGGACTTTGAGTCAAGCTTTCCCCTCTGCTTCTTTGGAATGTGAACATATGCATCACTCCCAAACACACGAAAATGGGAGACATTTGGTCCTTGCCAAAATATGCCTCAAAGGGAGTCATGTTCAGTACTGAAGTCGTCGGGGAACGGTTGAGAATATGGACAGCCGTAGCCACAACCTCCCCAAAGTGGACGAGGAAGATCACGATGCTCTGTTGGGTGTTGGACTCACACACTCACACACACAAACGTGCACATTAGGGTTAGGTGCAGGGTAGAATAGCTCACACACAGAAATGAGAGAGAGAGAGAGAGAGAGCCAAAAGTGTGGTATCCACAAAATGCAAGTCAACCCTTGCATGTGTGCCACATCCATATAATATAGAAGTACAAAATATTATATGTTAGAGTGTCCTTTCACACTTGATGTCCAAGGGGAAAAACCACATGGGAAAAAGTGTCCTTGGTTAAGGCTTGTTCACACATAGTACTACCATAAGTGAGCATATGCCTACAAATCCCCCCTGTAGTGGAAGTGTGAACCTGTTCAAGGTAGCAGATCACTCTCTGTATGAGAGTAAGCCCAAAGCTTTGCGGAAAGCTTCAAACTTTTCTCGAGGTAAAGCCTTTCTGAATAGATCTGCAACATTATCCTGTGTAGGGCAATAAGATAAACTGATCTCCCGTGCATGTAGCCTCTCTCTGACATAGTGATAATGAATCTCTATGTGCTTGGTACATGCATGAAATACTGGATTTCGTGCCACGGCCATAGCACTCTGGTTATCAGTGAGAATGGTGGTGGGTGTCTACTGACACTCACGAAGATCAGCCAATAGTCTCCTCAACGATACACAATCTACTGTAGGTGTAAAGATTGCCCTGTACTCAGCCTCACAAGTAGATGTAGCAACAGTGGGTTGCTTTTTACTCAACCAAGATATGGATGAACTGCCAAGAAAAAAACAATTCCCACTGGTGGATTGCCTTGGTATCGTAATCACCAGCCCAATCTGAATCACTGTATGCATAAAGCTGCAAGCTGTCCCCCTTGGGATAGAACAAACCAAGATCCAGGGTACCCTTAAGATAACGAAAGATGCGTTTGACTGCTTGCCAATGCTTTGTGCCTAGGCTGTGCATGAATTTGCTCAACAAAGACACCCCAAAAGATATGTCTGGCCTCGTGTTACACAAGTAAATGAGGCATCCCACTGCCTGGCTGTAAATGCCGGCCTCAAAAGGCTCTCCAATATCATGCATAGTAAGCCGTACACCTGGTTCTACCGGAGTAGAAATGGGCTTACATTCATCCATGTGAAACCTTTTTAGCAAACTTTTTATGTACTTAGTTTGCTGCATAACAATGCCATCATCTGTATGCATAAACTGTATGCCGAGATAGTAGTGTAAAGGCCCCAAATCTGACATATCAAATTCAGCTTTCAAATCAGATTTGAAATCTGAAATTTGTGCTTTGCTAGTTCCTTTATGTGCAGCCAATGCAATCATAGATCTTATTGTGGTCATTCTCGAAGTAGGAGCAAAAGTCTCTTCATAATCTATTCCCTTTTTCTGGGAGTAGCCTTTTGCCACAAGTCTTGCTTTGTACCTGCCAATAGTACCATTAGACTTTCTTTTGACTTTGTACACCCACTTTGTTCCAATTACATGCTTGCCTTTAGGCAATTCCACAAGATCCCATGTATTGTTCTTCATGATAGAAGAAATTTCAGCTTGCATAGCTTGCATAGCTTGCAACCAATGCTCATTCTCATGTGCTTCTTCATAAGAAGAAGGCTCTTCTGAATCAAAGAGACCACCCATTGCGAATGCAGACTCCCCACTATGTACATTCAAAGCATGGCTGGAACTAGCCCTTGTTCTACCTGTGAGTGGAGCTGCAAGTTTGCTTTCTTGCAAAGTTTTCAACAACCATCTTGGCACTGACTTGGCTGTGTCTATGGCTGTTTGCTCTTCCCTGACAATATCTTCCACTTCTTCCATAGAAGGGGGCTGAATGGCTGGCTGTTCCACATGTTCGACACGAGGATTTTCTTGTGTAGGGGCTGGCTGATCTGAATCCCCCCTAATTGCAATGGGTAAAAGTCCATCAAACATGTCCTGTATGCCTGTATCATTGCTTTTATACAAGCTGTACATGGGCTGTTCTGAATTTTCAGCAAATACCACATCTCTACTGACAAAAATCCTTCGTGTAGTTGGATTATAAAGACGGTATCCTTTGCTCTCATTGCTGTAGCCCACAAAAATGCATTTAATTGCTTTGTCATCTAGCTTTGTTCGGAGTTGTTCTGGCACATGTGCATATGCCAAACACCCAAATGTACGCATATAATCCACTGTTGGCTTTCGGCTATACCAAGCCTCAAATGGTGTTATGGTTTTCAAAGCTTTTGTTGGACACCTGTTCAACACATGAGTTACATATATTATAGCTTCCATCCAAAATTTGTGAGGCAACTTTTGTGCTTTCACCATGCATCTTGCCACCTCCATGAGAGATCTATTTTTCCTTTCAGCTACACCATTCTGCTGCGGTGTATAAGGCAGAGTACATTGATGTTTGATGCCCTTTTGAAACATATAATCCTTGAATGCATTTGACATGTATTCTCCACCTCTATCTGAGCGGAGTGTTTGGACTTTACATGCACACATATTTTCAGCCATTGCTACAAAGTGTCGAAAGCATGTAAACACATCTGCTTTCGCTTTCAAAGGGTAAGCCCAAGTAAACCTGGAGTAGTCATCAATGAATGTGACGAAGTAAAGATGCCCCCCTATGGATGGTGTCTGCATCGGACCACATACATCACTATGTATGAGCTGTAATTTACTTTCAGCTCTAACAGCTCCATCTTTGGGGAATGGTTTTCGTTGCATCTTTCCCAAAATACACCCCTCACATACATGTCTTGGTGGAGACTCAAGAGGCGGCATATTATCAATCCAGAAAAAAAAGGACAAAATGAACATGAAATAAAGTATGAAAGTACTGAGCTAGTGGGGGGGTGTGATGGATGGAGCACTACTGCTAGAGGCTCAGTATGCAACCTATATGCGTAGGGTATACAAGAATGCAATTCAGATCTGTCTAGCTCCAACCAGTACCATAATGGGGGTGTAATATGTGATACATAGGCGATGGCGAGGCAAAAATACCTCGGAGCATGATCTCCAGGTGTGAGTGTAAGTGAGCTAGCTGCTCCTGAGTTCTGGATATGGTGTTGATGTCGAGCCCGTATCTCTGTGATCTCCCTCTGATGTAGTCTGGGATTCTGGTAGCCTAGTGCTCTCGGTCTCCGTCTGGCTCGGAGGTCCGCAGCGCGCTCAAGTGTAACCCCCTCCTGTGTCAGGGTAGGCACTGGGATAGATCACTAGAGAGAGAGAGAGAGAGAGAGAGAGAGAGAGAGAGAGAGAGAGAGAGAGAGAGAGAGTTGAGCGAGTGCAGGAGGGAGAAAGAGAGAGGTTGGCCTGTGCGGGGGAGAGAGTGAGAGTGAGAGACTGACTTACGACGACCAGCACGACCAGAGAAGCAGCAAAGCCCAACACAACCAGCCCACGAGCGCCCGTCACCGAACAGAGAGAGAGCCGCACGCGAGAACCTCCTACTGAAGAGCTTGCAACTTGTTGATGTGCTCCCGCATCGTTGACGACTTTGCAAGATTCATCATCTGCGTCTGAACTTCCAAGGAGATCCTCTTCATGGGTGGTACCCTGTCGTAGAGAGAAGCCAAATGCTGCCAAATCTCTCTGGCCAGCGTCATATGCTTTATGTGATTGATCACCTATGGTGTGTGTTGGTCATGTCCACTCCCGGCTAGTTCAGGTGTGAACCCAACTTACTCACGGGCACTTTTTCCCTTTGACTGGACATGGGTTTTTTCCCGTATGAACACACTTATGTGTGTTGGACAGGCCTTTTAGTACTCACTTGTACTTTCATTTCATATCATTATTGAGTACATCTTTTCTAGCACTCACGTTTCTCTGTGCTTGAGTGTGTGTGTGTGTGTGTGTGTGTGTGTGTGCAGGCTAGCTTCCCTCCTACCCAATAGTGTGCAATTGAGGAAGATGAAAGAACGGACTCGGGCATTAACACGATCCCATAACTGTGCCTGTGCCTCCGGTTCCTTCCGAATAGAGGGTAACTCCCCATCTTCCAACTCTGGCCGTGGAACCCCAACAACAATGTAATCAGCCAAGTCATAGGACTCCAAAAAAGATTCCATCATTACCTTCCATATGTCGTAGTTGTTCCCGTCCAACTGTCGGTCCACCGGGAACATGGGGAGTGTCAGGAGTGTCAGGATCTTCACGTGCTTCTTAGCCATCTCAAGCAAATCTGCCATCTCAAGGGTTCACAAGGTCTTGTGAAGGGAGGGTGGGTAAGTAAAAAGAAGAAGAAGAGGCTGCAAATAGAATGCAAGGTGGTTGTCCAACTGTGATGGCCACCTTCTACCCGATCTCCAAGTCCCGTGCAGCCCAAACAGTCTCCAATCAGCAAACCCTCGACGTCCCATTGTCTCCGAGCTTCATGCCACCTGGGGCTCTGATACCATGTCAGAATGCACAGTGGAAATGAAGACAACTACTTTAGAGAGCAATACATAGATGAAAGAGAGCAATACACAAATGAAGCTTGTGTAACTTTGCTATATACACCAATAAATCCCGAAAATACACAATGAAGGAGTGTGAGGGCAAGGGGCCATTTTATATGGCCCTTGGCTGTTGGTCGGCCAGCCCAAAACAGGCTGACAGCAGCCGGATTGCTCACGACTAGTAAAAAGGTCAATTGGCCAGAGCAAATTCAGTCGGCCAGCAGTGAAAGGGTGGTCGGATATCAACAAAGCAGTCGGGCAGCCAGCAGACACAATCGGCCAGCACCTGGGGGCAGCCGACAGCCCATACATAGCTCAAGACACCAAATACGGGCGAGCACACCCACAACAGAGGCCCTGACATAGTGTACATACAAGAGATGACTGCTAATAGATAAGTACATACTTGGTTGCACATGGATTTTGCAATAGTCCAATTGAGAGTACCCTCTATGTAAAGAGGAGTCCGGATTTATTCTTGGTCATCGTCTTGTATGCTGGTGACATGTTGCTCACGATTTGAGTCTTTAAGGTTGAGTTATATGGTACATTTGAGACGTCAGATCTACGTCCGTTGCACTCTTACATCCAAGTGTGGCTTCCTAGGGGCTTGCATAAACTGACTCACAAGTCCAACAACATAGCTCACGTCTGGCCTAGTAATGGTCATGTAAATCAAGCTGCCTACTATGCACCTATACACAGTGGGATCCTCCAAAAGCTCACATGTATCTATGGAAAGCTTTGTGTTTTGCTCCAGTGGCACTGAAATAGGCTTACAGCTTGTCATACCGTACTTGGACAACATGTCTAAGTCATACTATCTGTGTAACAACAAAATGTCATAGGTGATCTCACCACGGTCCACCTCTAGGCCCAAGAAATATCGCAGCTCACCCAAATTCTTCTTTACAAACTTCTGCTTCAAAAGTCCCTTAACATCATGTATGTGAGCATCACTATCACTAGTGATAATCATGTCATCCACATAAATGACTAATAGCATGATCCCTCTGTCTGTCTTTTTCACATAAAGTGAAAAATATACATCGGATATCTGAAATCCAATGGTGATAAGATGCTCTCCGATCTTGTTTGACCATGCTCTGGGTGCCTACTTCAAGCCATACAAGGTCTTTTATTTTTCGTGGAGAAAAAGATCCTTCTATTTGTGAGCAAAAACCCAACTTCAAAGGGCTAAATACAACCACGAAGGGCTAGATACAAACTCGCCTCCATGTATGGGGCGGGGATCAAAGAATCAAAAAGTGGAGAAAGATGCACTTCTCCTCGGTTGGTTGCTCTATGAGGAGAAAGCTATCTCATACAGGGGGAGGGGGAGGGGGAGGGAATAGCCACACAGGTGGTCTGTAATGCCAAATGGGATCACCATCTCTATATGTAAGAAAAGGGCTAGGTCGCTAGAGCCTCAAGAAGGCTTCCCGCCGCTTCCGCATGCGGTTAGAGCCACCTTGTAGCTTTTCCCACTGAGGGGGTATGAATGTTGTCGAGCCAAATGCTCGTGATACACCTCACAGGCGGAGTGTGGGTGCCTTCGATGGCTTCGGTGCATCGAGCTCTTCAGGTGTGCCAAGCTCATAGTTATCAGGATTGAGGTACGGTCCACTTTTAAAAACACTTGAAAAATAGATATTTGTACACTTTTGGCCATATTTTTAGACTTGGCACCATACCCTGAGTCCTCTACTTTTTCAGTGTTTGAAACAAATCATGGCACCATACTCTTCTTTACTTTTCATACTTTTAGACTAGGGACATACTTTCAGACTTGGTCCTTTACTTTTTTAGTACCTGAAACAAATCATGGCACCATACCCTCCTTTAATTTTCATACTTTTAGATTGGGGACCTCATGCTTTTCCTTTCCTGTGGAGTCCAAACCTCATTGCCAAAGAGAGAGAGGGAGGGAGAGCCTAGGTAGTGGGCCCTAGAGACTCAGAGAGCTCGAGAAATGAAATGAAATGAAATGTTATATTAACGTCTTCAAAAGGCCATAATGACCCACGAGAGAGAGATGGGGCCCAAGCGACGAGAGAGAGAGAGAGAGAGAGAGAGAGAGAGAGAGAGAAGGGAGAGAGCCTAGGTAGTAGGCTCTAGAGAGCTTGAGAGAGAGAGGAAAGAGAGAGATGGGGTCCAAGTGGGCTGCCTTGCTGCCTTGGGGACCTGATCAAAGGGCGGGTGGGTACAGAGCAGCCGGCCCGCTGGGGTACAACAACGAAAAAACGTCAACAATGGGCGAATGCCAAAAAAAAAAGCGAAAAAAACCAGCAAAAAACCGTCTTTTCTGATTGTACTGGACCCGTGAGGTACGAAACGGTACAAAACTGTATGAATCGCTATTGCGAAACTGTCATGGAGAAAAAAAACATCCCGAACCTCGTACCGTACCTCCATTTCGTTTCGTACTGGTCTTTACGTCATTGCAGTGCGGTACGCGTCCCGCAGACAACTATGGCCAGGCTACAATGCTGCTACAAATCTCCCATCTCTGGCACGAGCTCGGAGTCCAATGATCAGTAGAAGGGGCTGGGACTCGAACTGCTGAAATGCGAAGATGAGAGACCTAAAGGGCTAGCTCCCCACCTTCCTCCTCATAAGCCATGACAACCTCAGCCTCTCCCCACCTTCCCATCTGTTTACCAATAGCCTCAAACATAGGCCCATCAATGGTGCTATGGGCTTTTGCAGCCATCACTTTCTGTACATCTGGATCATCCCTGAGGGCACGCAGCTCTGCAAGCTCCCTCATCATGGCATCTCTGTCAGCATGCATCTCAGGCCCCTGCATCCTCAGATTCCCTCTCTAAATAGTGTCTTCCACACTATGTGCTGAGTGGCTAGTCATGATGCCGAAATCACGCTACATGTAAGAAAAATTCCGCGCCTTGAACTGTTTTCCCCAAAAGGGAAGCTGGGCTCTGATACCAATGTAACGGAAGGGCAGTGTGAAACACGGAATTCAATTACTATAACCCATAATTAATCATAAACCATGACGTAATTCAGCCAAGAGTAAAAGAGAAGAAAGAGAGATCTTGCACAGTACGCCACACTAGGTGAATCCGGATACAAAGATGAATACAAGTAAAACAATACCCCGTGAACCTCACGGTTGGACTGCCATAGGATCATACAAGCCCAAGGCCCCACCTGTGCACAAGTCCAAGCTTGGAAAGACTTCCGATCGCTAAAGCCTATAGCTTTTCGTAACAGATTTGCCTGGAATCACCTGTATTCTATAGATACAACACTTTCCAATGTCCTGTTGCCTATAGACACTCTGGAAAAAGGATTAACTAACCCTGTGAAACTCCTGGAAATGACCAGCCAGCCACTCTGTTTGCTGTTTAGAGCCTTGTTCAGCCCTAAAAACAGCCGACAAGCTCTCAGAAAGCTCTAGAGCAAATTGACCAGTCCTATAGCACTCTTACATTGTCGCGACTAGCTCCCTAGCATGTACCAATCAAGTCGAGCAGCTCTGGTGTAGTGGACCAACTCTCAGCCCTCTCCTGAAGCAAGCGCTAGTTTTTTTCTGCCCAATCTGCATGTACTTTTAGATGTTCCTTGCCAGAAATAGCAATTCGTGTGCTTTTCTCATGCAAAACAGGGAACTTATCTGATGCATGCCCTCAGATGTCTGGTGCCCAAATAATTACTGGCCACGGTTTTAAAATATTGCCCGGCCTAGGCGAAAACTTTATGAAGTGTCTGGCTTTCTTAAAGTAAGTTAGTAACATAAAGTAATAAAATAAATCAAAACATCCTTACCACGTGCAAAACCCATGCCGCCAATTGTTAGTCCCGAACAGATGTGCACATACCTGTCCACAGGGGTGTCCCGGCATCCCCGATCCTATGTACAAAACATAGGCATTAAAGTCGAGCATTGTCTTGATAGTAATACAAATTAGACAAACAAAAATTGAACTTCAAACATGCACATGAATGCATCCAAGTACTCCAAGAATCATCCATATGCTAGATTTGTATCTCAAAAATTATATGCAGATGCCGGAGTTCCTCCTGGGCACGTTATGTACAAAAATAGTCCGGCACCAGGGGTAGCTAGTCCCCGTATACATGCCAAAAGTACATTTTACCATGTCCTTGGGCTCACACGAGAGTTCTTCCTAGGGATTCATCCATTCACAAAACACCTGTTGTAATGAAGCGGTGGACACATGATTGTGGACACATTGTACATAGGAGGCCAAGGGGCCAAGTGTAAGTGAGGGACATGGGCTTATGGGCCAAAGGCCAAGTAAGGTGGACATTAATAAGTGTGTGTGAAAAGGGGGCCATGGTATATAGGCCAATGTGAATTGTTAATCACAATTAACTCATACTAATCTAAATTACAAGCTAACAAGCTTTCATGACAATCTTGCCCTTCTCCTTGCTCATGGATGGTGGTCCTACACCCATGTTATCACTCCATGCTTTGAGTGATCAATCTTAGTTCATTGCAGTGGTATCGGAGCTTTCTATTGATCTTATTTTTCCCAAATTTTATTATGGAAAGCTGCAGAAATTTTCAACCCTTTGTGCTTCATGGGAAACCCTACTTTCATCGTCTTTTTTGCTTGAATCATTCCATTTGTGTTAACCATCAACTAGGTAATGCTATGGGGGAGTTATGGAGCATATCTCATACTTGAAATAGGGTTTAGAAAGGCGGCAGTAGGGCGGTGAAAATCACAGCAGCCAGGCGACATTTTTGCTATTTGGCACTCCATACAAGCTTCAATACAAGTCTTAATGCTTTCCCAAGCTTAGCAATGGACTCTTCAATCATTTTCTACCCTTTTGGAGTCTTATTTCATGATGAATGAAGGCCATGGTCTCTTCCAGGGCTGCAAACAGAGGTCCACGTTTTTTATCAAGGCAAGGACATCTCTTCACCAACATTCAAGGTTGGGACTTTGTGGTAATCCTTGAGCAATTGCTAAGCATTTCCTTGCATTTCTTGGTTGATTTCTTGGATTTCTTGAATCTACACTTGGAGATTTGAGACTTTCTTCCAAGAAATCCTAATTTCTCACCATTAGCCATTAATCCATGCCATCAGCATTGCTTAATCATCATTAGACCCAATTAATGATGACATTAAGCAAAGCTTCTCACCATATGGCCAATTAATCAACCATTGCTCTTAAGTTTGGAGAAATTTTGCTAAGAACGAATCATTTGCATCCTCTTGAAGAGCCTTGTGGTTGATTGCAAGCTTTTGGACGCATTATTTGCCTTGCTATTTTTTATTGGATGCTTCATATGCTCAAATGCATGTAAATGGTATGCCAAATGTGCAAAATCTTGGCAAATCCTATGCTATGAAGGGGCTTTGAAGATCATTAATGGTGTGCATCAAGACAAAGGCATTGGGAAATTTGATTTCTAATCACTATTGGATGCCATTTTGGATGTGTTGAATCATTGGTGATGATTGATGGAGCATGAGTACATACTTGAATGTATGAACAATTGTAAAAGCATGAGCCATGCTTAAAATCAAATAGTAAGTGTTCTCACCACCTATTTGAGTTCATTCACTCTCCACATCACTTTGCATTATACCTTCTATTTCTAGCATACTAGTGATATGTGAGGGTACTGCAGTATATGGAGGAGAGAGAGGGGGGAGCATGTCTTGAACTCACCGTGCTGTGAGTGCTGTGAGTGTTGTGGAAAAGCGGTACGGTGAGGGATTAGGTACATGGTGGTGAAGAAATGGTCCAAACCTTTGCCCTTGAATTGTGAACTTGGATAAAGGAGTTGGAAGGGCTTGGCCGGGAGATTGGCAACGTGCTCCACCGACATACATCCTCAAGACAATATCAAGACAACATCAAAACAAATCTTTTGGCAAAATGATGCATGGGTGAGGTATTGGGACACTTATGCAACAAAAATCCACTTACAATGGTCAAATGCACATGCAATTGGATTTCATTGGACATTAGGTTAATTTGGCAATGAGTGCATAAATGTGGTAACACTTTATTACATTGAGATTTTGCTCCGATTTCAAAGGAGATGTTGTCCGATTTTGCCCAAAATTTATGTGTGGCTATAACAAAAACCCTAATTTAGTCATCAGGGTTTTGGGCAAGTGACAAGGTCTCTATATCATTGCAAAGTGCTTCTCTAGAGCTTTGAAACAAGCTGTTGATTGCACAAAACGAATATCGAAAGTGGGCCTAATTTAGGGTTTTCGCAGATTCATAAAACCCTAATTCAGTCCAAGGGGTTTTGGAGGTTCAAAAAAGTGATTGGTTATGCTTATAGTACTTCCTAAGACTTACCAAATGGCACAAAAAAATTAACCGCATGCTTGGTCAACACACGTAGTTGACTTTTTCACAAAAGTCAAAACAGAGAATACTTCCACTTTGACTTAAGAAACGGGATTTGGTTTAGGGATAGTACCATTCAGGAGCTTTCCAACAAGCTATTGCCAACAAAATTCTGACCTCATTTTAGGGTTTTGGAGGCAAATTACTATTTGTTGTACAAACCTTAAAACATAGAATATTAGGGCTATCCACAAAAATTTTGTTTTTGCATATTTGGATACTACGCAACAAGAGCTATCCATAGAGCCCTAGATTACTAATTTCCGACACCATTTGAGCCTTTTACAAGACATTTTCTATTTTCAGCCACTATGCCAAGGGAGCGTCCATCCAAGCAAGCGGTGGGATTTCAAGAGATAAGGGAAGACAGGGAAATGGTGAATGAGGATCATGTGGAGATTATTGGTGAAGAGGATATGAATTTACAAGCAACAAATATGGACAAATCATGTGCAAATTGGGCCAAGTTTTGTAAATGTGGCCAATACATTAAATCAATCGGGAGAAGTAAATGCATAAGTGATGTTCGCTATGACAAATGATATGTCACAAATTATGATAATGATGAGAATCACGATGCAACCGATTGTGCAAGAGATTAGGGGCATTCGTGATGACATAAAGAGCAAGGATGGAGATAAGGGTGGACCATCTCACTATGTTTGACAAGCTTATGTTGAAGACAAAGAGAATCATCACCCAAGTTTTCATTCTACTTATGGTGCTATGCGCAACCCAATGTTTCCATACACATGAAGCCAAAGGAAAGGGTCATTCTATTGCCAAGTTTTCATTCTACTTATGGTGCTATGCGCAATCCAATGTTTCCATACACACCCAATGAAGCCAAAGGAAAGGGTCATGCATTTCCAAATGAAGGCTCAAGAGTCCCAAGGAGTGATGGTAATGTTTCATTCAAGGGGAATACTCTGTCACAATATGCAACGGAGATGATGACCAGATCTGGGAACACGAGCAAAAAAAACGCAGGTAGAAAAACAGCACAAGAGAGAGAGAAGTAGGCGTGTAACTCTGCTCTGATATACACAAGAAGATCCCGATATGATACAAATAGTGGTATGGGGCTGGGGGCCTATATATATGCCCCCACATCAGCAGTCGGCCTGCTGTAGGGTAGCCGATTGGACACAAGAATCTCCACGATTGGATAATCACAGTTGTCCAGTATCAGAATGGGTCGGCCAGTACCAGAAGAGTCCCACGACTCATGCACTGCAGTCGGCCATGTCACAGATGCAGTCGGCCAGGCTCAGGGTCCTCCTGCCACTACTAGACTGCCTCCCATGCCACAGAAAAATGGGAAAAAATAGGGGAAAAATGCGGGGAGTGAGGAAAAATGATAAAACAGCTGATAAGGGCGGGCACACCCACAACAAAGGCCCTGGTGTATAAAACTGGACAGGAGATGACTTCTAACACCCCCTCTCAGCTCCTGGCTGTGAAACCAACCATTGGGAGCTGGGGTGCTGCCTGAGCAAATCCTGAGAGAGCGACTTCGTGAAGAGGTCCACCGTACTGTTCTCCGTCGAACAGAACTCTAGCAAGATATCATCAGCAACGATCTGTTCACGAACAAAGTGCCTCTGGATGACCATGGGTTCCTCCAGTGGAAGCCCAAACCTGCAATGTAACCTCTGCATCCGCACCACCTCACAAGCAGCATCACAAACAGCCCGGTACTCTGCCTCTGTTCTCGACAAGGCAAAAGATGACTGTCTCCAACTGCTCTGTAAAATTGCTCCTGGGCCTGAAGTAGATCCCCTCGTGTCCGGATCTCCTCCCCAAACCGAGTCACTCCAACCGTGGAGTCAGACTCCATCCAACAATCCCCCTCCTGTGTACAAGAGTCCATGAACCTTTGCATGCCGCAGAAACCACAGGAAACGCAATCCTGCCTCCCAAAGAGTCATCTGCAACCATGAGCTCAACTGCCTCATCAGGAAGCTCCCGTCCAATCTGGTGTCCATCAACCAGATCCATGAACCATATAGCTTCTGAGTTACAGAGACATCACACTGCTCACAAGGATCAACACCTGTTACGGTGCACAAACAAGTCCTGGAAACCTGATGAAACCTGTCAACCACCCCCTCTGAATCCGGAACCACAAAGCCTGGAGAAACCACCTCCTTCTGCAAGTAAGCACCTGCCACCTGCCTGGCTTTCCGAAAGGTCCCCGTGGAAAGAACATCCTCAACTACTGGAGGGTCTTTGTCCCGAACACTACGAGATATCAGAGCATAAGTGACCTGTTCAGCTTCCTCTGACTAACGAACACAAGAACTACCAACATTAGTACTGGAAAGTTCCTGCCAATTGCTGCCATCTACTGGTAAGCTATCCACCATTTGGTCTCGGAAAGCCTGCACCTGCAGCGTATCCACACACAAGTGGCCATTACCAGACTGCCACTCATCACAATCCTGAGGACCTGGGAGAGAGAGAGTGATGAAAGCCTGTAAACTCTATTCTCCACTCCACCTTCCCAAACCACTTTGCCTGTTGCTTTGTTCCGGAGAGCAACAAAATGCTCATCAAACTCCACCCGTACGCCAGTCTTGCAAACCTGATGCACTGACAACAGATGAAAACCAAGTGCCGGAACATACAACACCTGGGAGGAATGCTTCCTCCCTTTGCCATCGGGAACTATCTCCATCCTGCCCTCACTGTGAACTGGGATAGTGGACGTATCCCCAGTAAGAATATGACCAGAAAGCCTGCAGAGATCCTGTAAACCGGAACGGGAAGGAGTCATGTGCCTGGAAGCACCACTATCGAGAATCCACTCCCGAGTATCCGTTGCGGAGAGTCCTCCAATCTCCTCCCTGCCTGAAGAAAATGAAACATCAGTGTCCACCACCTCCAGGTGTCCGATGAAGCCTTCCCTTTGCCCGAGTTACGGCCTTTCGACCGTTGGCCAATTAAGGCCTCCGAATCTCCACCCTGAGGAGGGTTCATGAATCGTTCCTCCTGGTCCAGGACCATGGGCACAAGCTCCTCCCACGTGATGGTGGTGAGCCTGCCACTGGTAATCAAAGACGAGTAAAATGCTGAGTACGAAGAGGGCAAGTGTGACAGCAACGTTATGGCCATGTCCTCTGACGATATCTCCTTCCCAGCCTGAAGAACTTCCTATTGAAGAGCCCGCAGCTTGTTAATATGCTCCCGCATCGTCGACGACTTTGCAGGGCTCATAACCCGCATCTGTACTTCCAAGGAAATCCTCTTCATGGGCGATACCCTGTTGTAAAGTGAGGCCAAATGCTGCCACATGCCTCTGGCCAGCGTCATATGCTTTACATGATTGATTACTTGTGGTGTGCAGTTGAGAAAGATAAACGAACGGACCCTGGTGTTGACACGATCCCACATCTGTGTCTGAGCCTCCCGGTCCTTTCGAGTTGACGGTAACTCCCCTTCCTCTACTTCCGGCCGTGGACACCCAACGACGACGAAATCGGTGAGGTCGTAGGACTCCAGAACAGATTCCATCATCACCTTCCATATGCCGTAGTTGCTCCCGTCCAACTGACGGTCCACCGGGAACGTGGGGAGTGTCGGGATCTTCACATGTCTCTTGGCCATCTCAAACAGATCTGCCATTGCGGGGATATACTCTGAAAAGGGTGGGTGGGTGGGAACAAAGAAGAACTAATACTTGCAAGTGGCTGTCCAGCAAATCAGCCCGCCTTCCTCTTGCACCTTCTCTTCCCGATCAGCCCAAAACAGTCCACCAATCAGCCACAAAACAGTCCCCCTCTTGCTCACACAAATCCCAAGACCTATCTAGAGCCTAGGGCTCTGATACCATGTCAGAATACGCAGCGGAGATGATGACCAGATCTGGGAACACAAGAGCAAAAAAAACGCAGGCAGAAAAACAGCACAAGAGAGAGAGAGAAGTAGGCGTGTAACTCTACTCTGATATACACCAGAAGATCCCGGTATGATACAAATAGTGGTATGGGGCTGGGGGCCTATATATATGCCCCCACATTAGCAGTCGGCCTGCTGTAGGACAGCCGACTGGACACAGGAACCTCCACGACTGGATAATCACAGTCGGCCAGCATCAGAATGGGTCAGCCAGCACCAGAAGAGTCCCACGACTCATGCACTGCAGTCGGCCATGTCATAGATGCAGTCGGCCAGGCTCAGGGTCCTCCTGCCACTACTAGACTGCCTCCCATGCCACAGAAAAATGGAAAAAAATAGGGAAAAAATGCGGGGAGTGAGGAAAAATGATAAAACACCTGATAAGGGCGGGCACACCCACAACAAAGGCCCTGGTGTATAAAACTGGACAGGAGATGACTTCTAACATACTCATCAAGGCAGTGCTTCAAGACCTCATGTTGATGTGGTGGGAAGTATCATAAAAAGCATTGGAAGAAGTGCAAAGCCTGTAATATCAAAATTAATATGGTTTATTCGAAAGCGGTAGATGAGACTAATGACAAAGAAATGGAGCCACTTGATGAGCCATATGAGTTTGTGGATGCCGACCATTCTATAGAACCGGAAGGGGAGTTTCCTTTTGACCCCGGTGGTTCTCTTGGTAATCTTTATGATTACGATAATGACTTAACTTATACTTTGGGTGCTACAATTACATATGAACACAATGCTACTCTTTGTTCTATATCCAATGAATTCTATGCCGGTTGCAAAGGGACACATACATTGAGATTCAAGGCTAAGGTCAAGGAAAGAGATGCATTTGTGTTGGTGGACAGCGGTACCACACATAGTTTTGTGAACTACAAATCATCGGAAAATCTCAAGTTGGACCCGGAGGCATTAGCAATGAAGAGAAAAGTTGAAGTGGCAAACGAGGATAACATGGATTGCACAATGATTTGCAGAAATGTGGAATTGATGCTCTCAAAAAAGTACACTTGCAAAGCTGAATTGTTGGTGCTAGATATGGGGCCGATTGATATGGTTTTGGGGTGTGATTGGCTATTAACTCTTGGAACCTTGTGCATGAATTTGCAACAAGGCTTTTTGATGTTTGTACATGGGAAGGAGACCATTACATTGCATGGTTTTGGCACCTCACAGTTAACCTTGATCAATAGCACACAACTCAAGAGGGAATTGAAAAAGAGTGGCTATATGTACGTTTTGTAGCTTTGTAAAGATGAAGACAATGAAAAAGAGATCAAAGTTACACATGTGGGCATGGAGAAGCTACTTAAGGAGTATGAAGATGTATTCCATATGCTTAAGTGCTTGCCACCGATGAGGGAGGTAGATTATGCCATTGAGTTAGAGCTGAATGCAAGGCCGGTCAACAAACCTCCGTATAGATTATCAAAAGTGAAGAAAGACGAAGTGGCAAAGCAAGTTAAAGAGCTTATAGATATAGGGTGGGCATCGAAGAAGAAGGATGGGACTTTTAGAATGTGCACAGAATATCGGGATGTCAATAAAATCACCATCAAGAATAGGTACCCGATCCCAAGAATTGATGATCTCTTAGATGAATTGAAAGGTGCTAAGTTCTTCACCAAGATTGAGTTGCGGTCCGGTTACCACCAAATAAGAATGAAAAGTGGGGATGAGCATAAGACGGCATTTCGTACCGAAAGAGGCCTCTATCATTTCATGGTGATGTCGTTTGGGCTATGTAATGCACTGGTCACTTTTTAAGCATTGATGATCAAAGTGCTACAACCATTCCTCTTCAAGTTTGTATTGGTGTTTTTTGATGATATATTGGTGTATAGCAAGAGTGAAGAGGAGCACTTGGTTAATGTGAAGGGAGTATTTAGTGCATTGAGAGCCAAGTAATTGTATGCCAAAGAAACCAAGTGTACATTCATGGCAAAAGAGGTGGATTACCTTTGTCACATTGTGAGCATTGATGGCATAAAGGTGGACCACAAGAAGGTGGAATGTGTGAAGAATTGGCCTACTCCATAGTCACAGGGGACGGAGGGGACGGCAGCTTGCAACGCGGGGACTAGCGACGGGGACGGACGGACGTCCCCCACGGCACGTTTCTCACAGGGGACGACGCAGGTACGGGGACGCCGATCGGGGACGGCATTGTGAGGGGACGGCAGAGAGCTGTTGCTCGCCGTTTTTTGCGTTGCGCCTGCTGTTTTTTGGTCGTTGCGCTTCCCGTTTCTAGCCGTTTATGGCTGTTGGCTCTTTGAGGCTTGGCCCTCTCTCTCTCTCTTGCCCTTGAGGCTTTCCTCTCCATCTCCACGGCCTCTCAATCATTACGTGGCCCACGGCGACAATCTACACTTGGGGAGAATTGGAATCCCAAGTTGAAGGAGGAGGTGGATATGGCGGTGGCCTGCTTCTTCTTCCACGACCACATTGCCTTTCAAGCGGCTAGGTAAGTGCAATCGATCATTGCCAATTCATCATTCATGTTTTCATCATCCTAGTCCCCTTCTCATTAGTAAATTACTTTCTTGAATAGGTCGGAATACTTCAAGGTCATGGTTAAGAAGATTGGGGAGTATGGCTCAACCTATACGCCCCCCTCATCCGAGAGCTTGCGCACTACATTGCTCGAGAAGGAGAAGCGCATTGTAGAGCAAGTGGCCGACAACACAAAGCGGCAATGGGAGAGGAACAGAGTCTCCCTCATTGTGGATGGATGGAGTGACACCCGCAAGAGGAGTATTCACGGCATGGTTGCATATTCCCGCAGAGAGATGTACTTCATCTCATCTCATGATGCATCCGGCACTGGGAAGAGCGCGGATGTGCTTGCGGCGGAGTGGGCTACCACCATGGAGATCGTTGGCCCCGAGCATGTAGTGGGCTTTGTTGCGGATGGGGAGCCTTCCAATAGGGCGGCGGGAGCTATTCTCCAAGGTATGTATGGATATGTCACGGTGTCCTTTTGTATGGCTCATTGCCTAAACAACCTCCTCAAGGACATCGGGGCATTACCATGGATCAGCCCGCTCATTGAGGAGGCCAACACCATGGTCTCCTTTGTCCTCAACCACCAAAGACTTCGGCATGAGTTCAACAAGAGGTCCTGTCTCTCTCTCCTCAAATATTCCGACACCCAGTTTGCCTACAACTTTCTCATGTTGGGCCGGTTGAAGGATTGTAGCGGTGCTTTGAGGGGGCTTTTCCTTAGCGACGAGTTTGTCGCCATGCAAGAGTCCCATACAAACACTGGCCAAGAGTGTAGGCTACGGGCGGATGACGCCTCTTGGTGGGAGCGTGTGAAGACCAGAGATGCTATGGTGAGGCCCATAGTCCATCTATTGAGGATTGTAGACGCTATGCAACCATGCATAGGCAAGGTCTATGAGGCCATGGATCGCATGATAGAGAAGTTGAAAGACTTCGTGCCTGACGAAGACAGATACGAGGAGATCCATGCCTTGTGTCTAGGAAGGTGGAATTCCTACTACTCTCCATTGCATGCAGCAGCTTATGTGGTGGACCCAGAATTTCAAGGCAACAAGCAGGAGAGCGACTGGGAGGTGAGCGCTGGATGGAGGATCATCTTGGATCGTCTTGTGCCTGATGCATCGGTTAGGCGCAAGATCAGGGACGAGCTTTCGATGTACAGGTCATTTCATGGCTCCTATGGCTGTCATGATGCACAGGTTGACCGCTCCAAAGTTGGTGCTGCTCTATGGTGGGAGGACTTTGGTTTAGATGGACCGGAGCTGTAGCAGCTTGCCATCCGTATACTTAGCCAGGCCGTCAGCTCCTCTTGCTTGGAGCAACTTTGGAGTACCTACAGCCACCACATTGCCTCTAGGAAGAGGAACCGACTTGGGGTAGAGCGTACCGATGACCTTGTCTTCGTCAGCGCCGCGAACTTGCGAATGCTTTGCAAGAGCGTGACCAAGAAGGGAGATTCCTTCACCGAGTGGGAGATGAGTCAACAAGAAGAGCAACAAGAGGATGAGGTGCAGGAGCAGCATGCCAGTGAGGATGAGACTGAGGATGAGCTTGATGCTTCTTTGGCACAAGCTACCCATGACCATGAGGCGAGCACTTCACGTGGATGATCATTCATGGATCATGATTCATGGGCCTTGCTACTTAGCTCTAGCCTCTAGCCTCTAGTCTTCAGCACTTTTTTGTCATTGACTCATTTGAGTCCGTCCATGTATTCTGCCTCCTTAAGGCTTAGTCCTGACTCCTGACTCTTGAGTCATGACTCATTTTGTATCTACTTAATTATTAATATGACTCAAAAGCTTACCATTTTAGTGAAAATTTGTGCTCATTTTGATGTACTTCCAAAGTAGAATAAGTGTAGAGTAGAAAAATTAAAAATTTTTTGAGTGCTGTTCCCTCCCCCGTCCCCGTTCCCTACTTATGGCCGTCCCCTGTCCCGTCACCGTCCCCCTTCCCCTTCCCCTTCCCCGTCACCGTCCCCCGTCCCTTGTGACTATGGCCTACTCCTACCAATCTCTCTCAAGTGAGGGGATTCTTAGGTCGTTCGTCATTCTATCGCCGGTTCATTCAGAAGTATTTGATGCATTGAGAGCCAACCAATTGTATGCCAAAGAAACCAAGTGTATATTCATGGCAAAAGAGGTGGAATATCTTGGTCACATTGTGAGCATTGATGGCATAAAGGTGGACCACAAGAAGGTGGAACGTGTGAAGAAATTGTCTACTCTCACCAATCTCACCCAAGTGAGGGGATTCTTAGGTCTTTCATCATTGTACATTCATTGCAAAAGAGGTGGAATACCTTGGTCACATTGTGAGCATTGATGGCATAAAGGTGGACCACAAGAAGCTGGAATGTGTGAAGAATTGACCTACTCCTACCAATCTCACTGAAGTGAGGGGATTCTTAGGTCTTTCATCATTCGTGAGGAGATTCTTAGGTTTTTCATCATTCTATCTCCGGTTCATTGAGAAGTATGCATATAGCGGCTCCTTTGACGGATAAGTTGAAGGAGGCATTCTTTTGAGATGTAACGGTACAAAAGAGTTTTGATGAGCTGAAAAGAATGCTTACGTCGGCACCTATCTTGGTATACTTGGATTTCTCCAAGCCTCTCACTATTAGAGCAGATGCATGTGGAAGGGGCATTGGTGCCGTGTTGTATCAAGACCGTGGGGTAATTGCTTATGAAAGTCGCAAACTTAATGACAAGGAGATAGGGATGCATGTGTATAACCAAGAGATGATTGCTATCTTGCATGCAATCAAGAAATGGCATCACTGTCTTTATGGAACAAGTTTTATGTGCAAAGTGACCATAGGGCTCTTCAATTCTTCCTATCACAATCAAATCTTTCACCTAAGCAAAGAAGGTTGTTGGCTACTCTTCAACAATATGATGTTGGGATCACATATATGAAGGGAAAGGAAAATGTGGTGGTGGGTTCACTTTCTAGAATGTGGGCATGTTCATTATCGGCCATCACGGAAGTGCATCACGATTGGATTGAGGAGATTCAAGAGGAATATATGCTTGATCATGAGGCTTCACAAATAGTGCAAAAATTACAGCATGGTGTTTGTGATGATTTACCTCATTTTCAGTTACAAAATGGTCTTCTCTATCACAAGGAAAGGGTGTATCTTGTACCCCACTCATCCTTCAAGAAAAAGGTCATGGATGAGATGCATTCTACTCTCATGGCAGGACATTTGGGTTTATTTAAAACCTATGATGCCATAAGGAAGAGCTTTCATTGGAAAGGTCAACGGAGGGAAATCAAAGAGTATGTTGCTAAGTGTATGCCTTGTCAACTCAACAAGGATCCCACACACAAGACCGGTGGTTTGCTTCAGCCTTTATCTATTCCGGAAAGTAAATGGACACATATTTCTATGGATTTCATTACCGGCTTGCCTTCTACCAAGAGGAGATGGGATAGCGTCTATGTGGTGGTTGACCGATTGACAAAAGCTGCCCATTTTGTACCAACAAAAGTGAGACAATGGTGGCACACCAATTCATGGAAAATGTGTTCAAGGTGCATGGTATGCCGCAACAAATAGTGAGTGATCGAGATGTAAAGTTTATGGACACATTTTGGCGTACATTATTTGATAGCATGGGTACCAAGTTGACTCCTAGCACGGCCTATCACCCGGAAACCGATGGTCAAACGGAGAGAGTCAATAAGTGGCTTGAGACTTGAGGCATTGTTGCTATGAAACACAACATGCTTGGGACGATTGGTTGCACTTAGCGGAGTTCGCCTACTATAGCACCTATCATAGTAGTATTGGAATGTCGCCTTTTGAGGCTATGTATGGCTACAAGGTGCATGTACCGATCGTAGCATTCAAGCAAGAGAATGCAAATCCACATGCAAGGGAGGAAGTGAAAAGAATGCAAACTCTTTTGCAAACATGCAAAGAGAACATCAAGAAGTCTCAAGAGAAGATGAAGCATTATGAAGATGCACATCGAAGACCATTGGAATTCAAAGAAAGGACTTTGTGTTTCTTGAGGATACCTAAGACTCGATATGGATCTTTCAAAGGTAGTACCAACACAAAGCTTGCACACCGCTATTATGGGCCATATAAAGTATTGAGAAGGGTTGGTGAAGTGACTTATCAATTGCTACTTCCATCTACTAGAAGGATACATGATGTCTTTCACGTATCACATTTGAAGGCATATGTGGGCCGGAGGTGCAAGTATTGGATGAGCTTCCACCCATGGGCATGGTGGAGTACATTCCCGAGAAAGTATTGGGAGAAGGAGAGGTGTTATGCAACCGCACTTCTCGTGAATACCTTGTCAATTAGAAAGGTTTACCTCAAGATGAAGCAACATGGTAGCCCGCCTCTATGTTGGAGGGGATGGAACACCTTTTTGATGCATCCGAAGTGGATTTTTGAGTTAAAACAGTGAAAAACAACTTGCTATAATTTACTGTTATGAGGCATAAGAGAGGCTCAAACAGATGCAATTGACATAAACACTTCTTAGCCATGGTTGACAATGAGTTGGGGAGCATTACATGAAGTTTTGGAGGTCTCAAAGGCTCAAATCATGCTCTTTTGGACAGCTTTGGCAAAGAAGTGTGAAGTGGTTCATTTTGATGCTTCTGCAAACCATCCAAACTATGGTTTTACTTTGTGCATGTTTTGAGGACGAAACATATTTGGGTGAGGATGGTTTGTAATGAAGTGGTGGACACATGAGTGGACACAAATTGTACATAGGAGGCCAAGGGCCAAGCATAAGTTGTATTAGGCCAAGGGGCCAAGTGTAAGTGAGGGACATAGGCTTATGGGCCTAAGGCCAAGTAGGGTGGACATTAAGAAGTATGTGTGAAAAGGAGACCATAGTTGCTCATGGATGGTGCTCCTACACCCATATTATCACTCCATGCTTTGAGTGATCAATTTTAGTTCATTGCACCTGTCATGTCGTGGCCTCCAAGTGAGAGCTCCTCCTCACAAGATCCATACACATGCACATAATTAAGGGTAGAAGCCGGCAAATTAGGGATTGGTGACAGTTTGGGGTATCTCAACCTGTAGAAAAGGCCTCATCACGCATTTGATTGATTGAAAATCTTGCCTCTCTTATTGTTGCTTATATCTCGAGATGTGTGTAGCAATCTTCTTCAGAAACATGTAGATGGATGGATGTGTACAGACAAACTGCAAAAATAAAAAACAACGTTTTAATTTTGTACTCATTTTTTGAGGCCGGATTGCTATATGCTTTGTAACAGAAGGCGCTTGGATGGAATACTTAAAGGCCTAGAAGAGCAACAGAACACAAAGAAAGACGAGGTATGTATGCATACCAAATTGAACTCGTATTTTTTTAACGAAGAATTATAATTTGCAGCATTTATCTCTGATGCTTACACACTGCTTTCTTCAGGTAATAAAACTACAGCAGCGTATTCAGGCCCTTCAACCTGGAAAGGCCAGAGCCTGATGGTATTTCCATCCTTTTCAGTAAGGATACCAATGTTTTAACTGCAACTTTAGCGTGGAATTAGATGATGTCTTCCTAGGCAGGTCTTATAGATGGGATGCTGGAATATAAGGATGTTGATGGCTTCCTTCCTCCCATAATGATTAAAGAGGTTTTTGTGAAAGGAAGGCAGTAGTTTGCTGTTAAATGTGCAACTTTGATTATCAATGCTGGCAATGCATATATTTTAAGGCAAGGAATCTCAGAGGTGAGGAATGCAAGAGAATTAAAAGAGGTGAGAGCTAATGGTTAAGGACATTCCTCATACTGTAATCATATCTCATCCTTGGCACTGTTTCTGCCAACATATATTCTAATCACATCTCATCCTTGGCATTGTTACTGCCAACGTATATTCCATCTGGTGAATAGGCCATTTGTGTAGTTGATCATGGCGTGGAGAATGAGGCCCTAAAACACAGTGTGTGGGCATGCAAGCATGAATACACCCTTGTCAATGCCTTGTTTTGTTCAGTCAGTATTGTCAGTGAAGGTGGTCCTTGAGAAAAAAATGCCTATGTGAAAGCCTAGTCGCTCGTATCTGTGATCATAGAAACCAAGGCTCTCGTGAATGAAGCTAATAAGTTGATTCATTAGGGATTATAGTTAAAGTTTTTTTAGGTGAATATGATTGTTTGAAGAAACAAATGCGATACATGCAACTTAACTTGAGCTTCGGATAACTATGTTGAAGCATAACCAATTAATATATTCATAAAAAAACGTAGTTAGGCTTCTAATTAACCTTTCACTTGTTCTATTTCGCTAAAATTTCCTTCTATTTTTGTTTGAGTGGTCTGCTAATAAGGTGGCTTTTTACGAAATAGGAAACAAGCCACTTGCACTCAAAACATTATCCAATTCAGTAGTCTACACACAGATATGGTCACAACCCTCTATTGATGTGATTATCCCCATTAAACTAATACAATTGGCCTATTCATAGATATGGTCACAACCCTCTATTGATGTGATTATACCCTACCGGTATTCAAAGGTGTATGTCTATGAAAGACGCACAACCTTTTTTAATCCTCACGCAAGGATTAAAAAAGGTTGTGCGTCTTTCATAGAGATACACCTGTGAATACCGGTAGGGTATACTGCAAGGCCATGGATGACAGGTAAGTTGATTTTCCTTGCACTCTGGACACGAAGGGCATCATGGACATCTTTCGTACATTGTGTGTGTGAACGAACCATAAGATAACCTCATAAACATCACTTGATCCACACAGGTATTTGTTCAACAACAGATTGGTGTATGAGATAATCTCTTTCTCTCTCTCAAAATAAGAGGATTAGGGTTTAAGAAACTGCACTGTCTTCTTCCGATCAAAATTGATGATAATTACAAGGCTCCAACCCTAAGGAAAGGTGGGGCAAAATTTGCCTCGTAGGGGGTGTCGGTGCCGGCCATAGCTAGCGAGAGAGAGGAGGTGGAGGCAGAGGAGGTGTCTACATTTCTAGAAGCTGTTGGGAAGTTGCAAGGGCACCCCATGCAGAATGTATGTTTGCATATGCTTTAGTGATATGAGGATGCTGAGGCGGCCTACTAAAGGAGGAAAACTAGACCATAGTGAAGGCTATGCAAAGATTAAGAGACGATAGATTAGGTGAATAGGTCAGTTGTATTAGTTTAATGGGGGTAATCACTCAATAGAGGGTTGTGACCATATTTGTGTGTAAGTGTAAATACACTATCCATCAGATTTATCACGTTGGTAAGTTGGTTGAGAAGTTGAATCTCCTTATCCAAAATTAAATAAGGAGGGTACCATGCAAGGTTCTTTTTTCAAAATTTCTCATTTTGATTTGCTGCAAAATTTGGGAAGTCTGAGGCTACTTTGGCGTAATTTGTTACAGCTTTTCTTTATGTGTACTCCAGGTTGGTGGGTATTATTACTAGTGAGGGAGGCCACATGTTACTTGGTAAAAGTGTAATCAAAAGGTGTCTCTTCTAAATAACATAACTTTGTTTGACGTTGATTGTTCAGATCTTTTGATCTTGATCGTTCAATTCAATTGTGGTGTAGATTGACTGCACAATTACTCTTGTACACTTAGTTGATGTGATTATCCGTAAGTTGACTTCTCCATGTTAGTTGCAGTTGTTAGGCCTAAGGCTCCATATATGTTTAAGACAGTGCTGTAGTTTAGTGCCTTAAAGCTGCTACTTAAAGCTACTAGTACTTATGTGAACAGTCTAATTAAACATGGTTTTTTTGACAATCTACGCCAGTTCATGCTATGCGTCCTCAAGCTCACCTAATACGAGCTTCATTACCTTGGGATATTGGCGTAACTTGTAAATGATTCATGCGATCTCCTAGATCCACTGCTACATTTTAAACATGTTCTCTTCAAAGTCTAAAGCCAAAAGGGATCCTTTATTTAGCATGCCCAAGAAGAGGTGGCACTTGTTGAGTCATGTACGTGCTTTGATTGTACATGTGCGTTACATTTTGTAGGTTTATTAAATTCAAGCATAGAACCTTAGAAAGATAGTGGAATAGTGCAAAATTTGTAGTGAGAAACTCCTAGAATTGATCTTTAACTAAGGGCATAAATGGGCAAATGATTACCCATGTGAATGAGTAATTTCCATGCTCATTTTATGAAGAAAAAAGAAATATTGGACCCTTGTGAATCTACTTTGTCCTTGCTAAACCCTTCCAACTTCACATTTCCTTTGAATCTACTTTATCCTTGCCAAACCTTGCAAACTTCACATTTCCTCTCTTTGGAAAATAGTCAAGGAAATGGCTTAGGAAAGCAGATGGGAACTAACCGTTTAGGAATAACTAAATTAGGAGTGGACTTATTTCATTATAAATTTAGAGAGAGAATCCTAAATAAGAAATACGATTAAGTCCAACAAGACTTTGGTGAGGCTAGCTATGGTTGACAAGTTGCAAGGAACATAGGAGGATAAGTCCTTAGACAAGTGAAAACTTAAATGGAAATTAGGGTAAGTCATTCAAAAATTCATAAGAAAAAGAAGATCTTAGTCTAACATAGAGGTACATTGAATTAAGGCCATAAGACTCTTAAAAGGCCACAAACATAAAATGATGAAACTCAGATAAGAGAGACTGTTCATTGACCTTAGAAAGATCCTGTTGTACTTGAAAGACTCTTAAAGCTGTGATGAATGACCATTTGACTAAGGAGTTATAAAATCTTCTAAGAAAACTCCTAAGTAGTTAGAAAAGAATGTCTTCAATAGACCTCGCCAGGGTATATGTGATTGGAAGAATTTGACTTGGAGTTTTGATTAGAGAGCTATATGTCTTGTCGAGCTTGCAATGGTTTACACTTCTTTGGATATAAATATGCAATGGTTGAAATCATGTTTTACTATTTGACATTGTATTCATGTGATGCATGTTATTTGTTTGTAAAAGCGTGTGTAAGGTATCACACAGGTTCATGGATTGCGCGGGGTGCATCACATGAAGGTGGTTGTTTGAGACCTTGACCCCTATCCATTGAGCATGGGTGGGCTCCTTGCACGATCAATTTGATGATAAGAAAGTGACTCCAGATTGATTGCGAGAAGCCTAGTGATTATTTATGCATGCAAGTATTAGACATACATGGCTTCAGATGCTCGAAACTGGAGTGTACATGCTTTTGTGAGTGACCAGTAATGATGACTAGGTGAAGAGCGACTCATTGGGACAACGGGATTTCATGGTTTTGGTAGATGTGAGACACTTGTGGGCTCCTCCATATGCTAGTCTCATTGAGATATGGGAGTGATCATGCTCGGTAGTACGTGCTGTCTTGTTGAGCATCATAGTTGTGGTACAAGGAGATATATGTTGAGCATCACAGTTGTGGTACAAGGAGAATATGTTGATAATGTGACAATGATATGCTACCTTGTGTTATGTGGTTGCACATATGGAATTATGCATGTGAAAGATTTGTATGATGTTATGTTTTTATGAAAAGAACTATTTTTAGAGGAGTGCGTGTGAACTATGTTTAAGTGGGATGTGTGTGTAAAAAGGTAATTTTAAGTACGGGTGTGAGTCCACAATGGTGTCATAAGTCCGGTAGTTAGGTAGAAAGCTAGACCCATGGGATTGGGTGGGGCTAGATGGTCCTAGGCTGAGCCTATGGAACTAGTTGAGTAGAAATAGGATCAAACACTTGAAAGTGGACCTGAGCTTACGGTTACTTTCTGGAAAAAGACTAAATTTATAATTTAAAACGAGAAACTTGGGATAAGTAGTCTAGAACAACTATTGAGCCTCAAGGAGGTGAGCTGCTTGTGAGAATTATGAAGGGAGAACACATGGAGGAATCATTCACCTTTTACTACGTAAGGATTGTTCTAGTTAGATAGAGGGGAGTTGATGGAATAGCCAAGCGTCATGATATTGTTATATGAGGTGAGTGAGTCGCTCTACCGTTATTTGGTATAGGGTTTAGGTAGAGGGGTAGGGGTCTCACAGTTGGTATCAGATCTGAGCAAGGTTGAGATGGAAGTATACAATGTTAGGATGTGACTTTTTCACACGAATTGCGAACTGAAATTGAAACTCACAGTATTAAATTGGGTTTCTCTCTGAGATAGAGGAATATATGAGGAGGCCATATCTATTAGGAGTCCGTGGACTTTCGATAGAGGACGATATAATAGTCTTCACATCTCGAATGAAAGCTTAGCCATGATTATGGAAACCCTAAATTTTGTAAAAGAATATAGCATTTGTGGTAGAAGCCTCTTTACCCTAGACGAATACCTAGCCAGAATTAATCATCTCCTCAGTCTGTATCTTCCACCTAAAAAAATTATAATCATAGGCCCGTACGAACGTTTTCAACATTTTTTGTCTATGGGTTGAGATTTCGCCTACATGATGTAATTAATAAACTTTGAAGAAAGAAAAGAAGTGTTTTCTTCAAGAAATTGTGTTAATCGTTGTAAAGATTTTGATATAAAAAGAGTATTTTCTTTCTAATAGAAATTATGAGACGTGGACACCAAGCGCTCTGAATGGTGTACATGAGGTGGAAGCATTGGATTATGATGTTAAAGAAGCGCTTCATAGATCACAACAACTGAGCCCATTTCAAGGAGAAGTAAATAACCTCGAAGAAGCAGTGTTGAGTTGGATTGATTCTGTGGTGCATCGAGTACTTTGACATAGCTGGGTACAACAATTGTAGTGAGATGGTCCTTGCTTGCCTTAAGATAGCCGATGTTGCCCCAAAGTAGTTGAATAAATCACATTGAATCAAACTATTTGAATCAAGATCAGCTCAAATGGGAAGATATGAAGGCGTACCTTAGGATTCTAGAATGAAAAGATGAATGAATTCCTAGAATTGTCTCAAGCAAGGAAATCTATTGAGGCGACCATCAATCTTATGCAAATCCAATCCGCTATGTCCCCACAATGGATGATGAAGAAATTCTTCTTCGATTCATTCAACGGATGGATCCTCCGCTGCAAAACCCTCATGTATGGTAGAAGCATTAAAAATGGCTGAAGATTTTGTCCAAGCTTTTTCAAAGAAAATAACTCGGTAGAAATCTTTACCACCCCCTCTTCAAAAGAGACCTTTCTTTTCCAACCCCGACTACCCTAGGATCCGATATACCAGAGACCTGCAGCTTTAATGCAAGAGTAACTAGGGACTCCCACCTTAGAACTTGAGAAATTAAACAAGGCAAATTCTAGCCTTGTCAGCTACATCCAATGCCATTATAGTTGCTGATCAGGACGAAGAGACATGAAGGATTCGTGCCGCCCACAATAATGGAGCATCAGGGTCAAAATCAGCCGTTTTTTAAAATTCAGATCCCAGCCAATTTCCTAAGTAAAATTCTTAAGCTTTTGGTTGATTTAGGAAGCACGCATTCATGCTTGTGTGAGCTAGTAATAGACTAGAAGCAGGGTAAACCAATGCAAGTGGAATTGGATAGCGGAAATATTCTTTTCACGTGCCATGTAGGCTCTGTAGATTATCGAAGGAATGAACTAACTATCAAGAACAAGTATCCCATTCCCAAGGTAGATGACCTTTTAGATCAATTGCATGGTGCACGATATTTACAAAGATTGACTTGAAA
The DNA here is from genome assembly GCF_041138505.1 of Cibotium barometz. Taxonomy (NCBI): domain Eukaryota; kingdom Viridiplantae; phylum Streptophyta; class Polypodiopsida; order Cyatheales; family Cibotiaceae; genus Cibotium; species Cibotium barometz. The sequence goes on from NC_141052.1 coordinate 3,498,740, forward strand.
TCAAGGTACTATCAAATTAGAATTAAGGAAAAATATATTCCTAAGATGGCTTTTAATACCCGATATGAACATTATGAATTTACACTATTTTCATTTGGATTGACAAATACTCCTATTGCCTTCAATGTTAGTTAGTGAAGGAAATCTTCAGAGAGCATCTGGATGATTTTGTCTTGGTCTTCTTTGATGTTATTCTAGTCTACTCTAAAAATTTTGTCGATCGCGAAGCATGTGTAGAAAGTCTTGGAAAACCCTCAGGAAGCACAAACTTTTTGCTAAAAAAAGTACGTGTACCTTCTTTACCAATTGCATTGAATATCAATCAAAAGCTTAAAGTGATTACCCTTGTATTCTGCTGGAGTCTGGAGGACTGAGAACTGACGATTCTTCCCTTGATGTTCAATGGCAGCATAAATCTATCCTCTTTCTTCCTCCACTTCCTCAGCTATTGTGGCGGCTCTAGCTACTGCAGTTTGAGCTGGAACTCTCTCTCTTTGGTTAAGACTACTTTGCATTGAGGCTGCAGGCTGAGTTGGCACTCTTTTGGGGTTGCCATAATTTTGGCGAGGGAGACCTTGATTGGTTTGATACGAAGGAGTCAGTCTCTGAATTCAGGGACCTTGGCTTCCTTGGCCCATTGACATAGAAGGAGTTGGGCAATCCTTACGTTGGTGCCCAAAACCTTGACAACCGAAACACCTGTTTTCACTTCGAAGCTCTTCTTTATGCATCCTGGAAAGAGCCGGAGTTCCTAAAAAAGAGCTTCGAGGAAAAGGCCTTCCTTCCATTTTGAAGCTTCTCGTCCACTGGTTCTGATTAGGACCTTGGTGTCTTTTTGGAGGCAGAAGGTTGGAAGTCCTTCCCAGTGTTTGGAACCTTTTGAAGGGTGAGGGAGCTGGCTTTGGTGGGACCTTAACAACAAAGGCCTTGGCGAAGTCCTTCGCCACATCCAAACTACTTCAGCCATGGAAACTGGCTTGGCATTCTTTACCAAGGTATCCAAGGGTTTGTTCATTCCCTGAATGAACCTGGCCATCAGCTGTTCTTCGTCCATCGGTGGCGAGTATTTGAGGAGGAGAGCGAACGCTTGGTGATACTCTTCAATAGTTCTGCTCTCCTTGGTTAACTCCAAGAATTAATTCATCTTAGTTTCCAAGAAGCCGGGAGAACAGAATCTCTTCCTTAGGTATGTCTTGAGATCATTCCATGTCTGGGTGTTCCGATCCAGATGGTTTGTCTCACAGTGGTTTCTCTATGCTACTTTGGTTGTTTCTACTATCTTCAGCCTTACAAGAGCCACTTTACTTTTCTCATTGTATCCAGTGACATCGAAGTATTCTTCCATTGCTTTGATCCACTTTTCCACAGCCTCGCACAAGTTTTCCCCTTCACCCTCCTTGAAGGGACCTGGCTGAGATCTGTGAAGGGCTTTGCGAACATCGGGGTCAAGATCTTCCTCATCCGTGAGAGGATCTGGCTGTCTGCCACACGGTTCGCGCGTCTCATGATTCTGTCAAAACGATACATTGTTAAATTTCTATTTGATTTCGTCATCGAGATTCTAAGACTTAAGAAGTTCAAAATTAATTACTTCAAACAAGGTAATCGTTCTTACTAGAGATCTACGACATACATCCGAGAAAATAGATCTTATTTCTTTAAACTCGATATCTGATAGTCAAATCACTGAGATAACTAGAAATTTTTCACAAAACATTCTTTATTTACATAAAGTTTGCAATATATACATAGAGCAACATGGATCCAAAAAATCAAAACCTCCGTGGTATATGTGTGAGACGGCGATACTAGGCTACAGACATGTTGCGATACAATTGTTTCCTTAACGCTAAAGGTGCTACAATCTTACTTCTCGGGATAAAACAACTGAGAAGTCTATAAATATGGCAGGAAAGCCTAAAATCCCAAGGTGTGGGGTGATATAGGATAACACTGCGAACCACCTTTAGCCTCAACAGGACCATGGCTAAAGAGATATTCTTCCTTAGCATCAGGCCGCTGGTTGCAAGAGGCATGGATATATTGTGTTGCAAACCAGTTATGCTGTCGTCTCCTCTCAGTTGGGTCTGGAAAATATAGCTCCTCGAAATGATTAGTGAGCCTTGCCCTGCTCGTTCGAGTCGTTAGCGGAAGAGAGGATATGCTCAAAAGCAAAAGCAGTCATATCCTGAGTTCGAGTAAGATCGGGGATACCAGATAAACACGGGGCGTCCATCTATAAAATCTAATTCATCAATTAAAAGTCTTTAATAATGAACTTAATCTGAATGAAAACACAATATATGAATGCTCTTTTCTAAGATTTTATTATAAATTTCTATCAAATTTGGTCTTTTATTCTTAAGCTTTCAACAAAGCTTTGATACTAGCTGTGAGACCCCTGCCCTCTCTGCGCGGCCTTCTCCGAGGGGGCGCTGGCAAACGGAAGTAGCAACCTCTCACGTAGGGTAAGGATTCTCACTCGGGGCCTCGCCCATGGATGTCCGGACAAGAGACTAATCCGGCGGTTCCTCCGAAACCGAACGGAAAAACTTCCCTCGTCGAGAACACACGGGCAATTCGTCAAGGAAAATTTTCTAATGAGAATGTTAACTAATGGGTCAAGGCCTTAACTATCCTTTCTATTCTGACCAAACCCGTAGGCCACGTGGCCATATCAAGGAAGGGACTTGCACTTGGTTCATAGAAATCATCGCTTTTTTCTCCTTAAGCGAGGCACAATCCGTTGATTCTTTCCCATAGAATAAGAATCTTCCTGGGACTTATTCTAACTAACGTAACTTGAACGTATCTAACTGTATCGTAGGAATCCACCGATCCAGCCTAATCCCAATCGCCCCATGGGTTAGCCAATCGTCCAACCAGTGTATTGGTGGGATCCCTTTTTATAAAAATTTGGTTATGTTTTGTCCTAGGTACCAGGGAAAAGAGTTTCCAGGTCCCCTGACATGAATATATGTGGATGTGAAGCGATAGATATGAATGTATGAATAGATATGGGTAATCGTACTTGTGAAACGATTGGATGGATGTGGATGAATGAGATGAGATGTGTATGAATGAGATGAGATGTGTATGAATGAGAAATGATGTGGATAGATGTGATATGATGTTATGTATGTGATGGGATGTTGATGAGAATGAATGTGATGGATATGAGTGAATGTGATGTGAATCAGGATGTGAATAAATGAGATGTGATGTCATGTGAATCGGGAGGATAGATGTGAATGATTGAGATGTGAGGTAAAATGGGATGTGATGTGATGTGGATCGGGGTAGTTATGAATGGATGAGATGTGAATGAATGTGATGTGATGAGAGGTGGAGATGGGTAGATGCGAGTGGATGAGATCTGATGAGGATAAATGAGGAAAGATGTGATGAGATGAAAATGATGTGATTGGATGAGAATAGGAATACTTATGAAATGGTTGTGTAATTAAAGAATGTGGATTGATAATGGAACAATGCGGAAAGACGAGAGTTCGTTATAGAAACTGTATTTATGAACTGTTTTTAAAATGACTGTTTTATGTCAAGAATGCTGGGGAAGCATTTTGACCGTCTTGTGAATGAGGTCGTGAGACCTAATCTGATAAAGTTGTAATAGCTGATGGAGAGTCATTAGAGGACGTCTCGCGTAGCAAGGTCAACCGAGGTCTTGACGAGCCTCGATTCGATTAAAATGGTGAGCTTCCGGTATGGTGGAGGGACCAAGGAAGCGACCTATGAGTGAAGCGCTAGGTCACCTGCGAAGGATCTTAGAGGGTGCTGACCATACCATACGGTGCTCGGGCTCTGGGTCCATGACGATACCCATGCGTGCATCGTGGAAGATATAAGTTAAGAAAGCATTTAATCTCATTTTCTTTTCTAATCTTTTTAACCCTTGAATTGTAGTGAACATTGGAGCGTTGCAGCAATGCACCCACCATCAAAATCTTGCTTTTGTTTCAAGTCAATTACAAATACTCACAGAGAGATTGACTTGTAAGTTTTCTTCATTTGTTTAACCAAGTAAGTGGTCTATGATCTACAAAAAGAACTGCTAACATTTCTTTTATCATGTTGAAGGGGTTTGAAAAGAATAGCTATAGCATTGGATCAATGTGTACAGATACCGCAGACAAGTTTGTTGCAATTCATCCCTGGCACATGGATGTAAGAACTCGACCTCTTTATCCTTCATGGAAACGTTTATGAAAAAAGCTGCATGTTTTAACGTTCTCTATGGTTTACACGTGCCTCAACAATATGACGGTTATTCTTGCGGATGGAGAGTCCTTATTAATACCAAGTACATTTTTGATAGCTACTTCATTGAAAAGTCAAAACAGGTAGCCGTTCCCATTCTTATTTAGAGATACAATAGAAGATACATGACAACTGCTACTTTATTTATTTTTTTTGATTGGTACAGATGACAGAACAAAGCTATGATTCGGAGTATGTTTATAATTTTAGAGCAAATGCCATCCTCCAGTTACTTCGATACTCTTCTCCTGTATCTCAGTTAAGTTCAAAGATACCCAGACAGGCTTCCAAGAAAACTGAAGAGGTGAAAGGCTCAAATGAACAACAAAATGTCCCTCCCATTCATGTTGCAGAGGCAGAAGGGTCAACAAAAGTAGAAAAGGCCGAATCACCAACTAAAAAGGCTGAGGAGCCTACATTTCATACTGCCGAGGGTCCACTTTCGAGGGTCCACTTTAAGGTGAGAAAGCTAGAAAAGATGTCGAATCTCCTGAGAAATTTCAAGCACAAGAATTGGAGACCGAAGTCCCGTCGAATACAGGCAAGAAGCAAGCGGAAACATTTCCTCATGACGCCTAAAAATTTGAATTCAAAACATTGAAATGGCAACGACTTTTCATTGTATATACTTTACAAGGAAACGACATGCATTGAGATTTTCATTTAGTTTACTCACACAAGGGAATCCCTCATGCATTCATTTTGTGTGAATGTGTTGCCTTGCATGTGTGAGAGAGAGATACAAAGAGGGACAGAGAGACTTGAGTCATCCATTTGTATAAATGATTTGAAATCATATATATTGCTCAAGTTACAATAGATAGTACATTTCATCAGTCTACTAACAAATCAATTGCAAATTTTGCGAGAAGAGCTGCCCATTCGAAGTCCATTGTTCCCTTTGGGTAGATTGCTCCATTGAAATACATTACAGTATGACACTATAGACAATGTCTGGCTCTAAAGTTGACTTTCAATAGCCATCCTTACATGTAAAGATGCACATGATTTTTCCACCTATGAGATCAGTTTCGATCAATCTGAATTATCCTATCAGGAATCTGTCCACATCGAATCAAGCTTTCTCTCCGTTGAAGAACCTATAGAAACAAGAAATGGTTAGAGAACTCAAAGTAATCCAACAAGATATTGAAAGAGATTGACTCTGTAGTATAAGTATTACCTTCTTGTTGTTTAGAATGAATGTGAATGCCGTTGAAACAGTTCCTTCACTCTCGGGTATGAATGTCATGGCGCAACTGTGCAATTGTGCATTTTTCTCTAAGTGACACAACAATAACCAGAATTTCATTTTCTTTGACAAAAATGTCAATTAATTCATTGTCTCAGGACCAAATGAGTTTACATCGTGATCTAGTGGAACAAGCTGGTTTCCAATCAGCCTACTGCGTTTATAATAGAAGGAAAATATAAAATTCTGACTTGCAATCATGTACTTGAGCTGAATGGAGTTATGAGCAACCTCACAATGTACGGAGTTGGAAGTGAAGCTATCCCAACCATCATCCAATAAGTTTGAAAAGTCTTGCATCTCATGTGCCTTATAACTCAGCATTGTCTTACAAACTTTAATTGTCAAATGATTAAATAGCTCGACAAATACTGTTATTGGCATACAAATAGTTACTTTGCATATTCTAGAGGCAATTCCTGGCCGTAAAGAACGTTGTATATCTGTAAATAATCTTGCTCTATAACTCTCTGTCACATTACCTTCGGGAATCGGCCAATCAATAGTGTTCCATGCAGGAAGATCTAGTTTCTTCAAGACACCGTGTGTTTTAGTTTTATCCAATAACTGATAATAATGATCATAAGAATATATACCTGATTGGGCAAGTTGCATGGCAGATCTACCTGAATATTGCAATTCCCCAATAGAGCTATGTATCACATCGATAAATCCGAGAATACATTCACTTGGTTGCCACTGCTCATCAGAGGAAGGATAAAGATCTGAAATAATAAGTAGATAAAAGTCAAACAAAACACAAATAGAAATCTGTAAAGTTGCATTATACAATCAGTTCACCGTTACAATTGGGTCTGTGCTTTGGAAGATAGATTGGATGATTCCTTAAGACTAGCTCTTTGTGCATGTATACGTGTTGTATTAATATTTCAACTTTGGTTTTTTTGCCTTCCAATATTCTAAAATCTTTAACTCTGCCCTTCCAAGATCTGGAAAATATATTGCCAGGAAAAACTTTCCTCCTCTTATTGGGTTGCATAAGAACCCAGCTTCCTTTTGATACACATATTCGCTCCCACCGACCTTCAACTGTGATTTTATTTGCAATCTCTATAGAGGACGCATTACAAGGAGGTCGCCGAGATATGGGGTTGACAGTTATGTCTTTTTCCTCAGCACTTTGAATAATACAATGCTTTTTACAAGATCTCAAAAGAGCCATCTCAAAAGTGGATAAAACTGGATCAATACCAAAATAAAAACTCTTAGTAAGAAGAATGTAAATCAAATTCTGAAATCAAAGCAAGCCTTAGAAAATACCTAAATCTGATGAGTTTTTCTGATGGTCCCAAATAGCAGCTCCTTTAGAACCTAACCAGAAAGTTACATGGAAAAGCTTGAAGCATTTGCTATACCAAAATAAATTGTGCTTAAACAAAACGCTAAAAACATAAAAGAAAAAAGTTCGTCTTAAGCAAGGTGGATCAAAACCTTTGTCTTGGACGGAGAGATTCTTTTAAGATCTTCTGTGGATGAACTTTGTGAGTATCAACTCCTGTAAGGAAACAAGTTCAATAAGAATTGCGCATCTAATAGAATACATATAAATAAATACAAGATGAGTGGAGAGAAACAGAGAGAGAGAGAGAGAGAGAGAGAGAGAGAGAGAGAGAGAGAGAGAGAGAGAGAGAGAGAGAGAGAGAGAGAGAGAGAGAGAGAGAGAGAGAGAGAGCAAGTAGGACCTTTTTCGGAGCGGAGAGGTTATCACAAAGAGTGAGTGAGAGAGAGAGAGAGAGAGAGAGAGAGAGAGAGAGAGAGAGAGAGAGAGAGAGAGAGAGAGAGAGAGAGAGAGAGAGAAGGAGAGGGAGCAGGTGCAGGAGACAGACAGACAGAAGGAGAGGGAGCAGGTGCAGGAGACAGATAGAGAGAAGGAGAGGGAGCAGGTGCAAGGGGAGGGAAGCATAGTTTGGGGGGGAAACCATTTTTGAAGTTCATGACTTTTGTTTATTGAGACCTTGTCAGACTTAGAATCCTTTTAGTATCTAAAAAAGATTATTCTAAAGTTTACATGTTATTTGTTTATTGTTACTTTGTCAGAAGTCAGTATCACAAAAACATTATTTTATTTGCAAGTGACAGTCTTTTGGGCATAAAATACTATTTTCCATTCTGACATACAAGACATTTTCACCTTTTTTCTATTTTTCTCTACGTAACGTTGGCTCTTCCCCCATTGGTTGAGAGCTATTTTTCATTCCAGCCAAAAGGCCCAGGAATGAGCTCCCTTTTTTCCTAATGCAGTATGATTTCATTAAATGATTGTTTTAAAGATAAAACTGAATCTGTAAAAATGTGTCAAAACCTATGGAGGTGAATTTCTATAGAATATTCTTCACCACCATTAGTAGACATCAAGAACTATAGGAAGTTTGGCAATTTCATATTGGGTGTGTAAGTGGTGTGACTAGTTTTAAGTTTGCATGAATATCCAACTAGGGGGCTTGGGAACTCTTTTCCCTCTGGTACTTGGGACAAAACCTAACCAAATTCCTAATTGGATCCCATCACTACAGTGGTTGGGTGGTTGGCTAACCCAAGGCAGGACTGATGGATGTTAGAGAGAATTCTTATGGGATAGTTGTGGCCATAAAAGGAGGTGAAGATTGAGTATGAGGAGAAGAAGGTGGTGCTATCACCATATGAGAAGAAGGTGGAATGGTTGCGTGAGGAAGAGGATGATAAGAATGAAGAGGAGAAGGAGGAGAAAGGGGATGAGGAGGAGAATGAGACTGGGAGAGAGAGGAGGATGATCAAAATGGGAGAAGATTGAGTATGAGGAGAAGAAGGTGGTGTTATCACCATATGAGAAGAAGGTGGAGTGGTTGCATGAGGAAGAGGATGATAAGAATGAAGAGGAGAAGGAGGTGAAGATTGAGTATGAGGAGAAGAAGGTGGTGTTATCACCATATGAGAAGAAGGTGGAGTGGTTGCATGAGGAAGAGGATGATAAGAATGAAGAGGAGAAGGAGGAGAAAGGGGAGGAGGAGGAGAATGAGACTGGGAGAGAGAGGAGGATGATCAAAATGGGAGGGAGAAGGTGGAGTGGATGCCATAGGAGAAAAAGTTGGTGTGGGCGCATGAGGAGAAGGGGGGATGAGAATGAATGGGGGAAGGATGCGAAAGAAGGAGGAGGAGGAGTAAGGGGAGGAGACGAAGATGGCTCACCAATGGAAATTGGCTTGCTGATGGATTGACAATCTAAGGTTCCTCCTCAGCCCTAAAAGATGTATAAGCTCTCCTCTCAATCTGTTGCAATCATCCCCTATTTCAAAATGCAAGAAAACATTGTTTTTAGCCTAGAGAGAGGAAATATTCCAGAGAGAGGTAATTCAATTTTGAGATATTTTTGGATACAAAGTTTCTCCTAATATCTAAGATGAATTTCCCTAAAACATAAGTCTAAAAAGAATTTTCCAATGTGTATTAGAAATTAATTGAATATGTGTATTAAAGACTTAAGCCTAAGGGTCCACATTTTCAAAAAAAATGACTAAGGTCCAGATAAGGTTCTTAGGGACCAATAGGATTAATCCAAGTGTTGGGATGACAAAAATACAAATAATAAAAGAAAATATCCCAAAAATGAGTAAATGCTCAAATAAGATGAAGAGTTAACCAAGTACTGGGTTTATTAGTTAAAAATTAAGATTTTGACACCTCAGTAAGGAGGGAGAGGGCTCATGAAGGAGGGAGAGGGCTCATGAAGGAGGCACCTTTTTTTCATCATTACCTTGTATTTTTAATTTTTAAAAATGAGATATTTTTATCTCTCCTCCTACAAACTGGATCAAAAAGTGAGCTAAACTGATCCAAATCTTGTCCATTGGGTCAAACTGAAGCTGGAAGCCTCTAGAACCCAGTTGGAAGCTTTTTAATGATTCATAATGTTTAAATGGCTGAATGCTAATCTTTATGCTTAATTATAATGTTTTATTTTTAGTAAATCTCTTCTTTTGAAAGATTAATCACCTTTATGATTAGATCCTTGTTAGAAGGATGGATCTTAATGATACTCTCATTATCTTAATCAAAACTCTAGGCTTGATAAGCTAGAGAAGAAGATTAAATATTTTTATGATTTTAATCTAGTTAAAATTGATGATTAATTCTTTTAAGCTTGTTTGTGATTAAGAAAAATCATATTAATTCATTTTAAGATTGAAAGAGAGTTATGCTAATATTTTTGTAAGTATTTTCATATAGTAATGATGAATGGATACTTTAAGAATAATCAAAAGGTTTAAATATAATTATGTTTATAATTAAGCTATGTATGCATAATAAAATTTTAGTTTAAAAGAGGAGTTCCTATCACATTTCATAATTATGGATATTTATTTAAAAGTAGAATTTTGAGAATTCTCAAAAAAGCAACAAAACTATGGTTAAAAAAATGGATGAATTTAATTTTATGCATGATTTTGTTAATACAAAAAGGAAATTCCCATCGTATTATAGGCATAAACATTTTTATGCTAAAAGAATGATTTTTGTTACATTTATGACAAATAATTTTATAGTATTTACCCATATTTGTTTAAATAGAGAAAAGAGGAATTCCCATCATACTCTAGCTGTAGATATTTTTATGCTAAAAGAATGATTTTTTTCATATTTATGGAAAATACTTTTATAGTATTTATGCATAATTGTTTAAATAGAGAAAAGAGTAATTTTTATTTTTTCATGCAAAAAAAAAGATGCAAAAAAGGAATTCCTATGATATTCTAGATACAAATAATTTAAATATTAAAAGAGGACTTCTTGACATATTTCAAAACATGGGTATTTTTATTTATTTAAAAGAGGAATTTTCATCATACTTTAATTAGAAAATGCATAAATTAAATTCGGTGTTAAAAGAGAAGGTTTCACCATAATTTCATGTAAAAAATTATGGTATATTAATGTTGAGGATCAAAATGGAGAAAAGAATATTTTAAGATATTTCTATGCAAATAAATCAATACAATGATGTATGCATATTCCTAAATGGATTATTGGAAAAAGAGTTATCTTTATAAAATTCCATTATTCTGGAATAGAACTATTTATAATTCTATTGTGGCCAGGAAAGAATAAATTTTCATAATTTTGGATTTCACCCTACGATTCGAAATCCCAATTAATTTATCAGATAAATAGAAGAAAAATCCTTAAGAATCAAAGCTAGAATTAAATCAGAGTAATTTATGGTTAGACCACGACCACGTGAGAATGGTGGGCCAGTGAGATGCTTACCTATCTCTTAAATCAGAAATTAAGCAAAACCTTGTGACCATTCCCATTTCTTCAGTACGAAGAATGGATTACCGGTGATTTAGAGAAGTTTTCCTTAGACCGGAATCATCGAGAAATAAGTTAGAAATTCATTGTAATTGATGGGTGGGTTAACAAGATACTAGAATTGTGATTTTCATTAAGAAAGTCTAGATATTGAGAAAAAGGGTCTTATGGAATCAAACTCAACAGGAAATTCTTACTTGCATAGAAACTCTGTTTTTCTAAAGGACTGTCTTACGCCAAAATGTTGGAGGAAGCATTTGGCTTATGGTTTAATCTAAGGAGAATTACATTGTAACAGCTGGTGGGGAGTCATCGAAGGACGTCTCTGCAAAGCGTACCAAGGTCTTGACCAGCCTCAGTATGGTTAAAATGGTGTGCTTCTGGTACGATGGGCGAGGGCCGATGAAGCAGTCCCTGAGTGAAGTGCTAGGACACCTAAGGAGGATCCTAGAGGGTTCTGACCAGGCAATGCATGGGCTTGCTGCTAGGACACCCATGCATATGTCGAGGAATATATTGATGGACTGGAAAGAAATTATCTAAGTGATCTAGAACTTAAAATTGGATCTCGTTTGGTTGACTAACTGATCTTCAATGGAGAGTCCGGATGACATTTTGATTGTAAAACACTGGACTAGAATTTTGAGGATTATGATGGAAATACTATGGTCTCATTCCAACTCTGTTTTAAAGACAGTTGAATCTGTGAAAAAGACAGTTGAATCTATTTTAAAGACAATTGAATCTGTGAAAAATGCAATTTCATATTGGGTGTGTAAGTGGTGTCTCTATTTTGTAATTTGCTTTGGAAGAACCGATGGATTAGTCTCTTGTCCAGATATCCATGGGTGAGGCCCCGAGTGAGGGACCCTGCCCCGCACAAGAAGTGCTACTTCTGCTGCTAGCACCCGTGAATTTGTTGCACGGTAGGGACAGGGATCTTTCATGGAGGGTGATAGTTTCCATACGCTACTTGTGTGGGGGCCACATGTGGTTCATGTTGATCTCTAGCGATGCTATATAGAGTGCCAAGTGACAGTATTATCAATTTCAAGCATGCTTGGAAATGTTCCTCATTGGTATAGTCATCTTTGTAGTTGACTTTATAGAGAACTACACATTCACACCCTATTGGGAGATCCAACCTGAGTACTACTTCTCTGAGAAGGTATTGCTTACATTTATTCACAAAAAACTTATGTTTGGAATATTCATTCAAGATAAATATTAAATATTTATGTTAGGTAACTAAGAAGTACCATTATTGATCATTTTCCTTTGTAGATGTGGTGATCATGGTGCATATCAGCCATGTAGGGTAGAAGGTGGATGGTGCTGTGAGAGTACCCCTTAAGAACGTGTTCTCCATCACTGTGATGAATGCTAACACTTTTCGCTCATTTTGTGCCATTGTTTCTAGCACCATGATGTCTTCTTGAGACTGTGGCATGTCACATGGAGAGAGAGGTGGGTATGGTCATATGGATGTGGTGGGTAGTTGAAGAGTGCTTGTTGACAGTTTTATTGGCTATACAGGTGGCATTATAGACTGGCATTTAGGTCATATGGAGATTCTTTGAGACGGGACAAGGGAAGGGTAAGCATGATGGAATAGGTGTATGTGTGTGAAACATGCTTTGTGACATCACTAACTTTGTCTGGATAGTGAGTAGTTTAGGGATACATGCCAAGTGAGTAGTTCAAGGATGCGTAGGCCGATTTCATTACATCATTGTACTATTTACTTTTGTTCTAGTTGATCATGTCTTTTAACTGTATTTGCATCCACTACTTTTTGAGTTATGTACCTGCATTTTGTTAATTTATCTAGAAATACATTTCCATCTCTTCTCCAAACCCATCTCGCACTCGATAGTAGCCAAACTTTGCAAGTTTGTGGGGGGTACCCCTCCCCACACACTTGCAAAGTTTAGTCACCCACCATCAGACATCATTTGGGTGAAATATGGCACTCCCTCTCATGTTTTCTATGTGAGTTTCCCTCAGAGGGCCCAAATCACAGACCCAAATGACGTTCAATGGTGGCTAAACTTTGTGTGTGGGGTGTACCTCCCCCCCTCACACTCGTAAAGTTTGGCCACCATTGAATGTCATTTGGTGGGCAAGATATGAAACTCCCTCCCTACATTTTCTGTGTTTCCCCAAGAGGTCCCAAACCATCAAAAATTGGGTTTTCTTGACCCCATCACACCCGAACAACGTTCAATGGTCTTGCAAAGCTTAGTCACCACCATTAGATGTTGTCAGCATATGGCACTCCCTCCCACGTTTTCTATGTGATTTTTCCTAAGAGGGCCCTGTTAAAACCCTAAAGATCTCTCTAGCTAATCACTATGCATAAACACACATAATCTAGGCATATACTCATCCACCTAACCACCCCTGAGCCCAAGGGTGCACACATCAAAGTAATGAAGAACCACATACCTAACCTTGGTGTCCCATACCACCAAGGGGTATGTCTTCAATCCAGCAACACATGGCTCTAGTATGAAATGGCAAGAGAGTAGATACTATGCTTTACACAAGAGAACATCCCTTGAGAGTGCCCCATGCTCCTATTATATAGGAGAGCTCTTGAGTGACTCTTGACCCTTCATTTCCATGTGTGACCCTTGGTTGCTTGACCCTAACCCTAACCCTAACCCTAACCTTGGTTAGGTCTAATCCTTGTCCCACTAGAGCATGTTCCCATGATCCCATGCTATATGCACATAATATGATGTGCACATAACATACTTTCCCTCTCTCAAAACATTGCACTTTTGCAACAATGAAAAGAAGGAGACCTGCACTGAACGTTCTCAAATGACTCCCAAGTCGAATCCTTGATTTCCTTATCTTTCCACTTAATTTTAACCTCATGGATTAAACAAAGTTTCCTTTCCCTAAATTTAAGCACCTTTTCAGGTTCATGTGAAACATCCTCTACCTTAACGAGTTTACGAGGAGTAACTGTATTATCCTCACCTCCCAGCTTCTCTTTCAGTCTACTGACATGAAAGACTGGATGAACTCTAACATGTGGAGGCAGTTTTAGCTCATACACAACCGTGCCAATCTGCCATATAACTGGAATGGACCATAATATCTAGGAGATACTTTTGAGCACTTTCCTGTTGATAAAGTCTAAGAATCTTTAGGAACTTTCAAATAAAATGCTCTTGGCTCAAAAGACCGAGGTAAGCATCTCCTATTAGCATAAAACCATGCTCTATCCTGAGCACTTCTGATAGAATTTTGAGCTTGGGTCAACATTTCCTGCATATCACGCAAGAAATCCCTCGATGCATCAAGCTCAATATCCTTAAGACTGACATTAACACAGGTGCCTTGGGTTGATACCCATACATAAGCATGAACGGACTATAACCAACAGCCGTATGCTTAGAACTGTTATAGGCAAATTCCATCATATTGGAATATACTTTTCCCAACTCAATGGTTTTCCAGAGATATACACACGAAGCATATCCACTAAAATTTGATTCACACGCTCTGTTTGCCCATACTACGGGTGGGTGATCAGAGGAACTCATACTCAAAGTAGTTTCCAATTTCTTGAAAACTTCCTGCCAAACACAAGCCGTGAACTTAGAGTCCTAATTGCTCACAATATCAGAAGGTAGACCATACAATCTAAACGGCTGCTCGACAAATTGGTAAGCCAATTTCGACACTTTGATTGTTGTCTTTGTGGGTAAAAACCTAGCCATCTTTGTCAATCGATCCACGACTACCCAAATGGCATCGTGACTCCTGCTGGTACGTAGAAGTCCCCTAATGAAATCCATGGAAATACTTTCCCATTTTTGAGAGAGAATATCCAAAGGATGTAATAACCCAACAGATTTAAGGTGTTCATCTCACATTGATGACTTCGGACCACATAACTTTGAATAAAATCTTCATTTTTGGCCAGTAAAATGTCCTTCTAACCAAAGCCAATGTACGTTGTATGCTAGGATGGCATGCCCAATGGTGTATCATGGCACTCACAGAGGAACCTGAGTCTAATTTCTGGCACATTCGGCACACAAACCTTATCATTTTAGAATAAGAGCATTCTGAATAAAAAATTTGTTGGCTTTTCCTTGATTCTCCAGGTTTTGATCTACCTTAGAGTTAGACCCTGATTCTGCCAAATTCTAGTACTTTCCAAAGAAAATATCTATACTACATTTTCCCCTGAGTGAATCGTACAAGTTAGAAGTAAATTTTATGAAGCTAAGTTCATTAACTTCACAATTTGACTCAATGCATCAACAATGCGATTCGAGCTACCTTTCCTATATGAAATCAAAGTCTTACATCAACTTAGCCCATCTGGCCTTTCTACCTTTCAAGTCCAGCTAATTACAAATGTACTGCAAAGACTGGTGATTTGTCAAGACCACAAACTGAGACCCGTAGAGATACTGTCTCCATGTCTTTAAAGCATAAATGATCGCATACAACTCTTTCTCCTTAACTGGGTACCTAGTCTACTCATCGTTGAGTTTCTTACTCTCGAAGGCCACAGGCTTCCCCTCCTCTCTGGAACAAAGTTGAGCCTATCGCAAAATCACTAGCATCAGTTTCAATGAGGTAAGGCCTGCTAGGATCTGGCAAGGTTAACACGTGAGCTTCTCGAACTTTATTTTTCAAAGTATCAAAAGTTCCTTGTATCTTCTCATTCCACTCAATCAGAGAGTTAGACTTCTTATTTTTACCCTTAAAAAGATTGGTAAAAGGAATTGTCAACTTTGAATAATCCCTTATATATTTTCGAAGAAACACCACGAAACTAAGAAAGATCTTAACTGCTTGACCGTACTCAGAACAACTGGCCATTCTAAAACCTTTTGGATTTGATCCAAATCTATACTTAAGCCATGTCAAGCGATTTTATGACCCAACTATAACAATTCCTTTTTGAAGAAATCACACTTAGATAATTTACAGTACAATTTCTCCTTCGTGAGCTTTCCTAGAACCTCTTTAAGATGATGCTCATGCTTAGCCAAAGTTTTACTGTATATCAAAATGTCATCTAAGAAAACCTCCATGCATTTTCCTAATAGATCCCGAAATAAATCGTTTATCATCTGTTGGAAAGTTGTTGGTACATTGGTGAGACCAAAGGATAACACTCAAAATTCATAATGGCTGTAACGTGCCCTAAAAGTAGTTTTATGAACATCTTCTTTTGCAATACGGATTTGATGATAACCGGTTCACAAATCAAGCTTTGTGAAATACTTAGCTCCTTGCAACCTATCAATAAGATTGTCTGTCTAGGGAATGGGTATTTATTTTTAATTATAACCTTGTTAAGACGTTTCTAATCAATACACATTCTACAGGTACCTTGATCTTTTTTCTTAACCAGGAGAACTAGTGCACCCTAAGGAGACTTACTTGGTCTAATCTGACTCATCCTCAAGTATTCAGCTAGTTGCTTGGTTACCTCGTCTTCCTCAGTCTAGCTAAGTGGATATACAAAGGAATACTAGCAGGTACTACACCTGATACTAGCTCAATTTTATGGTCCACCTCTCGTTTTTAGGAGGTAATCCGTTAAATAACTCATCAAGAAATACATCTTGAAATTCGCCTCTTAATGGAATTTAATGCTTTACTTTCCCAAACATCTAAAGAAACAACGTTGACATCAAAATAAACACATGATGATGACACTGGATCCATAACCAATTGGAAAAGTTTATAGTTAAAAAGGTTTTCCATTAACTCAAGCTCATTAATGAAAATTTCTTTGTTGGGTACAACAACGTTTCCCTTAAGAGTAACAAGGTTTCCATTGTGATGGAAAGACATCAAATGTTTGACTCTGTTAATAGAAAAATCTTTATTTTTTCGATGAATCCATTCCTTCCCTAAAATGATGTCTACATGACCCAAGCTCATGACATGAAAATCAAGTCTTTCTAAGTATAACTGGATGTCTAGCTGGGCGGCAGCTTTGATACCTTCTTGTTCCAAAATTGGACTTGTCCTCCATCCATCTTGACCTTGTACATGTGATCATTCTGAGTGGTTTCTAGCTTCATCCTCTATACCACAATGTTGTCAATAAAATTGTGAGTACTATTGGAATCAAACAATATATGAACTTGATATCCATTTATTGTTCCATAAATACGAAATAATTTGTTTGGACCCAAAATGTCTTTACTGAAAGTACAATCTGGACATTGGCTTCCTTTAAGATGCATAATATTGACTTCAAAAAATTTACCTTGAACTTCTATATGTGCATAGATTTCTTTGGTATAAACTTCTTCGGTGCTGCCTTTTACCCAGGCTTGAAGGTGTTGCAGCTCCATTCAAAGGACATAATTTCTTCGTGTATCCCTTTTCTTTACCCTTGGTTACCTGACCCTAACCCCAACCCCAACCCTGGTTAGGTCTAACACTTGTCCCACTAGAGCATGTTCACATGATTCCATGCTCACATGCCTAGGGTGGGTTAGCCTCCTAGTATATGCACATAATAGGCCCAAACTACCAAAAATTGGGGTTTCTTGACCCCATCTTACTCGAATGACGTCTGATGGTGGTGGTTGAAATTTCATGGGGAGTACTCCGAGTTGCCTCAAGAGGGCCCAAACCACCAAAAACTGGGTTTTCTCAACCCCGTCCTTCTAGAATGACATCCGATACCTTGCAAATGTTTAGGGGGTACCCCTCCCCACATACTTGCATCAGACGTTTGCGAGTGAGATATGGCAATCCCTCCCATGTTTTTTATTTGAGTTTCCCCAACAGGGCTCAAACTACCAAAAATTGGGTTTTCTCAAGTCCTCACACTCCCTCACCTATAAATAGATCCTCAGTCATTTTTAATTGAATATTGGAGCTATACCATGCCAGTATTATAAAATCATATATTCTATTATCCCTTAAATTTTCCTTCTCTTGAGAGCTTGGAGCTCTCTCTCTCTCTCTCTCTCTCTCTCTCTCTCTCTCTCTCTCTCTCTCTCTCTCTCTAACAACTCTTGGAGTTTCTCTTCTCCTCTTGGTGAACCAATTGATTGGTCGAGGGATTCACTGCTGCTGTAATTAGAGAATCAAACCAAACTTGGAGGTTTTTTCCAATTTTCTCAAATAACTTTCTTCTTCTCAACCCCTCTCAAGATTGAGAAGCTTTCCAAAGGATTGTTTTAATTCAAATCAAGCTTTCCTAAGTTTCTTATGTTTAATTAGCATTAAGTTAACCTTTATTCTTAAATTGTAATGCTTTCTTTAAGTAAATCTCTCTCTCTAAAAGAATAGCCATCTTTATGGCATTCCCTCCCAAGTGTTTGGGGAGTACCCCTCTCCTCACACTCATGAAGTTTGGCCCCACCATTACACATGATTTTGGCAAGATATGTCACTTCCTCCCATTTTTTCGATGTGAGTTTCCCCAAGAATGCTAAACCACTAAAAACTGGGTTTTCTAGACCCTATCTCACATGAATAACGTTTGATGGTGCCAAACTTTGCAAGTGTGTGGGTGATACCCCTTTTAAAAAAATTGCAAAGTTTGGTCGTCACCATTGAACGTTGTTCGGGCAAGATATGAAACTCCCTCCCACGTTACAAAAAACTTGGTTTTCTCAATCCTATCGCAACCGAATGATGTTTGATGGTCAAAATTTGTAAGTGTGTGGTAGGTATCCCTCTCCTCATAGTTGCAAAGTTTGACCACCATTATCGAACGCCGTTGGGGTCAGATTTGGAACTCCCTCCCATGTTTTCTATGTGAGTTTCCTTAAGAGGACACAAACAAAGAAAAAAAATGGATTTTCTTGATCTCATCTCGACCAACGATGTTCAATGGTGGCCAAACTATGCAAGTGTATGGGGGCTACCCCTCCCCATGTACTTCCAAATTTTGGTCACCATCAGATGTCATTTGGGCAAGATTGACACTCCCTTCCATGTTTTCTACGTGAGTTTTCCAAGAGGGCCCAAACCATAAAAAATTGGGTCTTCTTAACCCGATTGCACCCAAATGACATTTAATGGGACTGAATGACATTTGATGGGGCAAGATATGGTAAAGTTCGGCCACCCTCACACTTGGTAAAGTTCGGCCACCACCACTATTGAATGTTGTTGGGGCAAGATATGGCACTTCCTCCCACATTTTCTATGTGAGCTCTGTTAATCAAATTCTAGGGTTAACAAGATCTACCACCATCATCTTACACCAAGGAGTCACGATAGATACACCAAAGGGTCATACATTCAAGATATGAAGCAATAGTGTCCAAAGCTATAACTTGGACGGGCACCCGTAATGGTGTGATGGAGTATTTATGGTGATTACCGCTTCAAGAGTGTGTGGTAACAAGTTAGCATGAAGTCCTAAGTGATGTACTTCATGGATGTATTATGAGAGTAGTCATTGTAATAGCATTAGGTCTCTTATGAGCCTAAAGTGTCCGGTCAACCACAATTTAAGTGAGAGTGAATTTATGTTGTCAAAATGAACCCAGTAGACTCAAAGCTTAAGGCTAAAGAACCAGAATGGTTAAATAAATTTGATGATCTATTCCCAGCAGAGCTAAGTGAAATGCCTCCAATCCGGGAAACAGATCATGTGATTGAATTGACCCCCGGAGCTCAGCCAGTAGACCTACGCACGTACAAAATGCCAGTTCCTGAAGCCATCAAACTCAAGGAACATCTTAGACAGCTGTTTAGAACAAGGGTTTGTAAGACCCAGTGTTTCACCTTGTGGTGTGCCAGTTCTCTTTCAGAAAAAGAAAGATGGAACGCTTAGACTCTGTGTGGACTACTACAAAGGTCTAAATCAGTTGACAGTTATAAGAATAAGTATCCTATCCCAAGAATTGATGAGCTTTTGGACAGGCTAAATGGAGCCCAGATCTTCACAAAGATAGATCTCGAATTCGGGTATTACCAGATCAGGATCAATGATCGCTATGGGCATTATGAATTTATTGTCATGCCGTTCGGATTAACTAATGCCCTACCTACATTCAATCGCCTAATGCAGGATATCCTTAGAGAATACTTGGATGATTTTGTTCTAGTTTTCTTCGATGACATTCTAATTTACTCAAAGAATGCAGCTAACCATGAGACTCATGTCCAAAAAGTCCTTGAGATTCTAAGGAAGCACCAACTCTACCAAAAAGAGCAAATGCACTTTCTCTGTGACCACGTTGAATACTTGGGCTTTTTGGTATCCAAAGATAGAATTCTCTAGATTTCGTAAAAGTCCAAGCACTCATAGATTGGCCTGAACCAAAGACAGTGAAAGAAGTCAGAGGATTCTTGGGATTGACTGATTGGTATAGAATTTTTATACCAAAGTATGCTCTCATAGCTTCCCCCATGACTAACCTTCTCAAAAAGAATACCCCATTTCAGTGGTCTGCCAGGTGCCAGAGTGCTTTTGATAAGCTGAAGACCGCCTTGGTAACCAGTCCCGTTTTGAAGCTGCCAAATTTCTCTCTACCCTTTGAGGTAGTATAACTGATGCAAGTGGATTTGCCTTGGGAGGTGCACTCATGCAGGAAGGTCATGCAGTGGCCTATGAATCACGAAAGCTCAGAACGCATGAGAGGAATTATGCTGTTCACGACCTGGAATTACTTTCAGTAGTCTATGCCTTAAAGTTGTGGAGACATTACCTACTGGGAAAAAGATTCACTTTGATGACAGACCATCAGAGTTTAAAGTGGATCTTCACTCAGAAGGACCTCAACATGCGCCAAAGAAGGTGGATGCAGACCCTGCAGGAATTTGATTTTAAAATCAAGTACCGCCCAGGCAAAGAAAATGTGGTAGCAGATGCCCTCAACAGAAAAGCCTTCTTGCTTGCAATTACTGTAATATCAAATCCTTTGATTATTGAAGCAAATCCTTTGATTATTGTAATATCAAATCCTTTGATTATTGAAGCAAGAGAGAAGATCATGCAGGATAGATTCTTTGGCCCTATTGCTACCCTACTTATGCAGGAAAGCAAAACTCCATAGGAGTTGAACAGAGTTCAAGGGTACAGCCTGGATGATGGAATTATGTATTATAATCGCAGGCTATGCATTCCCAAATGATGAGGGAACCAAGGATCAAATTCTGAATGAAGCCCATGACAGCCTTATAGCAGGACATCCAGGTTTCATCAAAACCTACGTCTATAAAGAAAAGCTTCTTTTGGCCTGGTCTGAAAAAGGATGTACTGAATCATGTACGTCAATGTCTGACATGCCAGAAAGTCAAAGCTGAAAGAGTAAAAATGCCTGGGAAGTTACATCCATCAGATGAAGTGGGAATGTATCAGTATGGACTTTATTATTGGATTACCTTCAGTGCAATCAGGTTACAACTCCATTTTCGCGGTAGTTGATAGACTAACCAAAGTTGCCCATCTGATTCCAGTAAAAGAAACCTACACTGCAGTGGATGTGGCCAGAGTGTTCCTCAAAGAAATCTTCAGATTGCATGGCCTACCTAGGAGAATAGTAAGTGATCGAGATCCCAAGTTTACTTCAAGGTTTTGGACTGCATTTTTCGAAGCAGTGTGGGAACTTTCTTGGATCTTAGCACAGCTTATCACCCTGAGATCGATGGTCAAACTGAAAGGGTAAACCAAGTAATCGAAGATATACTTTGGTCATGCTGTGTGGCAAAGCTATCTGCACCTAGTTGAATTCGCCTACAATGCTTCTTATCACCGAAGTATTGGGATGAGCCCTTTTAAAGCTCTGTATGGACAAGATTGCTTAACTCCATTAACTTGGTCCGACCCATTGATTAGGGTCGAGATGTCCAAACAGATGCTTGATGACATGGAGCAGCAGATGCAGTTAATTCGTAAAGATATTAAAGCTGTCCAGGATCGAGAGAAGCAGTATGCGAATAAGAAGAGGACAGATAGAAAGTTTGAAGAAGCAGATATGGTCTTCATTAGAGTACGGCCCAAAAGAAGTTCTCTATCTCTTGGGAAGTACAAGAAGTTCTCTATCTCTTGGGAAGTACAAGAAGTTATCCCCCAGATATTGTGGGCCATATCTGATTACAAAGAAAGTAGGTGACTTAGCCTACGGGCTTCTTCTACCTCCTCATCTCAAAGTTTATAATGTATTTCATGTAAGCCTTCTAAAGAAATATGTGCCAAGCCCAAATCATGTACTTGATGATGAAATCCTAACCTCTTCAACCCAAGGAGGGCAGATGGAACTCCAACCTGAAGAAATTCTTGATGTTCGAGAAAAGATTCTCAGGAACAGAATTCTCAGAGAATTATTGGTAAAATGGAAGTTCCATCCTTTTGAAGATGCCACATGGGAGAATGAAGCCAATCTATTGCGGGATTATCCCAAGTTTTTGCGAGATGAGGGCATTTCGCATTTTTCAAGTGGGAGAGAATGTAATATTCCTCCCCAACCTCTCAAGATGTCCAGCATCTTCCCCTGTAATCAAATTCCTCTTCAGAAATATAAAAGATCTTATTTTTACCAATTTTGGCCTAGAGAGAGAAAATCTTCTAGAGAGTGGTAATTCAGTTTTAAAATATTTTTGGATAGAAAAATATCTCATCTTATTAAAATAAGTTCCCCTGAAACAGAAGTTCAAAAAGATTTTCAGAAGGTGCATTAGAAATTAAGTATAATCTGTTCAAGAGGCATTATCTTAGGGGTCTAGATTTTTGAAAATTTTTAAATTAAGGTTCCTATGGACCAATAAGATTCATCCAAATGTAGGAAGGAGATAAATAGAAAAATAAAAGGAAAATCTCCCAAAAATGAGTAAATACTCACGTAAGATGAAGAGTTGACTAAGGACAAGGTTAATAGTTAAAAAAGAGAGATATTTAGATGAAATGATGCATTTTTGACACCTCAGTATGGGGGAATTTCCCTCATGAAGGAGGCGCCTATTTCACATGTGTGGGAGAGTTTTAAACTCCCATATAATGAGATATTTTTATCTCTCCTCCTGTCTCAACTAGATCTAAAAAGTGAACAAAACTGACCCAACAATGGTCAAAATTTGACCAAACTGATCTGGAAAATTCTAGAATCAGTTGACTTGGTTAGAAGCTCACTTTTTCCTATAAATAGAAGCCTTCCCCTTTGTTGAAGCTTAATAGTGTTTTTGCACTGTTACCCTACTTCTCCCAAGAGCCAGAAAACTGTGAATTTACTCAAAATTCATTAGTTTTTTGACCTTCCCTCTTCTAAAGACTGGTGGCCACTCTTGTTTCCAAACAAGAGTAGAACCCTCAAACCATCAAGCCAAAGGAAAGCTCTCAAATTCCTTCGTAAGTTGGAGATTCTTCTCTTTTCTATTCATTTTATGGTTTTTTATGGTTTTTTTATGATTTTTGTCTTCTCTAAATTGAAAATTATGTTATGCCTCATTGAAAAAAGGCATTCCCCTCTCTTCTTTAGTAAATCCAACCATTCTTATCCTAGATGAATGATTAATGGATGAAATCAAGTTTTCCATAATGTTTCTCTTTGATAAAGTAGAAAATGTTTACATTAGAATGATTTAAATACTCGGTGAACTTCTAATTAATTTTAGAGAGTTAAAAATTGAAAAATCGTCAGTCATACAAAGGAGGTTATGGCAAAATTTTTCTAAAATTGTGAAAAATAAGTTTTACTTTTTTATTCAAAAAGAGTAATTCCCATCGTATATGTATTCTTAAAGTGTTATTTTTCACCCTAGGTATGGAAAAATGCATACTAAAAATATTTTATTAAAAAAAATGTTACTCTCTTTAGAATTAAATTCTGTGTATAGAAGGAAGCATATTGAAATTTTTATTTTGATTATAAAAGAGTGATTTTTATCATAAATGATTTGTATGCATAAACATATGTATAAACGATATTTTTTTATATTAAAAGAGTGATTTTCATCATAAATATTTTTTATGCATAAATGGGTGCATAAAAGATATTTTTTTATATTAAAAGTGTGATTTTCATCATAAATTATTTTTATGCATAAACATGCATAAAAGAAATTCTTTTATATTAAAAGAGTGATTTTCATCATAAATGATTTTTATGCATAAACATATGCATAAAAGAAATTCTTTTATATTAAAAGAGTGATTTTCATCATGAATGATTTGTATGCATAAACATATGCATAAAAGAAATTCTTTTATATTAAAAGAGTGATTTTCATTATAAATGATTTGTATGTATACACATACATAAAAGAAATTCTTTCATGTTAAAAGAGTGATTTTCATCATGAATGATTTTTATGATGATAAAAGTGTGACTTTCATCAGATTTAGATTTTATGCATAATTAGATGCATATAGAATCTTTATAATTAAATAAGGGTTCTCTTTAATCCTCTATTAATTTTTGTAAAAATTGGAAAAATGAATAAGTAGATAATATGTGAAGAAATTCTACCGTTTCATATTCACTAAGATGGGAATGAGAAAGTTCAAATAAACTATCGAACTCAGAGATCGAGATAAATGATTATTTTATTCCTCCTAGGAATTCATGATTAGTTTAGAAATCTGTAAGTAAATATTCAATGAACGAAATTTAGAAAAAGAGAAATTGAAATATTACCTTTCAAGAAAGATAGTTTAGGAAGAACCTTTCCACACCCAAAACTCCGATTCAAACTATTAACCAAGACCTAATTCCTTTGTCAGTATCAATCAATGACGATGTGTCCAGTTCAGGAAAAATGCACTCAAAACACCCACCAAATCCGAAACTAAGTTAAGACTTTTGATTTTGATCTGAGGATCAAGTTAACAGAATTTGAGAAATTCTGTCTGGAATTCAGACCTGGATCTAGAGTATGGGGATACGGATTTAAGATTTATTCAGGATATTCAAACAAAATCAAAACTGAAAACTTGCATAGAAACCCTGTTTTCTTAAAGAACTGTCTTACGCCAGAATGCTGGAGGGAGCATTTAGCATATGTGTTTAACTAAGGGAAGTTTGGTTGCAACAGCTGGCGGGGAGTGTTTGGGGGACAGCTCATGCGGCAAAAACCTGCCCAGGTCTTGACCAGCCGATCGGCGAGGGCCGACAAACCGGTCCCTCAGTGAAGTGCCAGGACACCTAAGGAGGATCCTGGAGGGTTCTGACCAGGCGATGCACGGGCTCGCGGTGCTTAGGATACCCATACATATGTCGAGGAAGATATATATGTGTATGTTGACAAAATGATTATTGTAATAATCTGTTACTAGATCTCGTTACGGGCCAGCTGGTCCTATGGAGAGTCCAGAGTGGTACTATTTTTGTGAAACAAGGGATTGAATGGAAATTTTGAGTTATGAAATCTGTGATCATATCTGTTTTGTCAATGGATTATTTTTATATTAAAGTTTTAAAGAGGAGTGTGTGTGTATCTGTTTTCTAAAGCTAAAGTTAAGAAAGGCATTTCAATTATGGGTGGGTGAGTACTTGTTTGGATCTACCGATTCCAGTGTGGCAGGGTGGTGGCTAACCCATGGGCCGGATGGGGTAGGCTGGAATCAGTGGAGTTTTAATAATCAAACTGAAAAATCTTAGGATTACACTAGGATTTGAGTAGCTAGTTAAGTCCCTGAATTGTAAGGTTCCCCCCTTTCACAAATAGGGGAAACACTTAAGATAGTCCACTAAGTCTTATCTTAGAGAAAATTTCCTACTCATCGACACCTTGACCATACAGAGATTCAAGGATACAATTCATAGGTAAGACCTAGTTCTCTCCCGCAGGGGGAGCATGGTCTTCTAAAATCAAATCACCCATAGGGTAATTGATCACATAAATTGGGCAACTACAAGACTTGATTTCTAGAGGCAACGTTTCCTCATCCATGCAAGGCACAGCCGCTAGCCTAGTCTTCTAGAATAGAATTGATTTCTAGAGGCAACGTTTTCTCATCCATGCAAGGCACAGCCGCTAGCCTAGTCTTCTAAAATCAAATCACCCATAGGGTAATTGATCACATAAATTGGGCAACTACAAGACTTGATTTCTAGAGGCAACGTTTCCTCATCCATGCAAGGCACAACCGCTAGCCTAGTCTTCTAGAATAGAATTGCCCGAGGACCTATTTATCAAACGTAGGGCTTTCACTTAATATGTTGGAAAGCTACCCGAGTAATCGGGTCCACCCGTCCGTAGGATGGTGCCGTCGAGGCATTCTATCCTCCCACTTTCCACCCTACTCACGCATCAATTTGTTTTCTAATTAATCCTACCACACTGTTTGACATAAATAAACATGTTCCTTAATTAAGGCCCTTTTCACAAGGTTTGTTAAAACAGCTTTTTTTCACAATACAATAATACCAAAGACAAGATTTATAAAAACAAAGTTTAAACATGAATCCATTTCATACAAGTCAAACCGGCTCTCTTTTTCTTTTCCTTTATACCGCCGATGATCTAGAATTCGGCCTTCCAGCCTCTACATGCTGGGCAAAACCCTACGGGACCATACACCTCATCGTCGGCCGTCGTTGGCGAGGACTCAAGCCGGCCTGTCGCTCTCTCAGGCTCCATCGCTCGATCCTCCCGCCCCTCAGAGGAATGTCTGCGCACTAGGGTGGGCTAATTCACCGCACTAGCCTGGGCCCTCAGAACTAGGCAGCATCACAATCACTCGCCTCAATTGGCGAACCTCATTCTCCCAATGGTATGAGGGATACCATGGGCCAACTCCGGGCCTTACTAACGCTTGAGGTGGCGATCAAACCATTTTTTCCTTCTATCCTTCTCCACAAGGGCATTGTACACAGCCAATTGTCTTTCTTCGTTTAGCTGCTCAAGAATATACAGACGCTCTGCTAAGGGATTACCATCCCAACCCTCTTGAGTAGCAACACGAAGACTAGGAATGACAAATTCCCACGGCATGACTGCTTCTTGGCCATATACCATTTTGAATGGTGTGCAATTAATAGCCACTTTGTACGCAGTACGATAGGCCCATAAAGCTGTCTCGTAAGCTTTAGATCCCAATCCGTGCGATGAGCTTCAACTGTCTTTGTCAAAACAGAGATTAAAGTCTTGTTGGTACTCTCGGCTTGGCCATTCGCTTGTGGATAGTAAGGAGTAGATTTATGATGGGATATCATGAAATTTGTTGTGAGCTCCTTAATCACTTCATTTATAAAATGCGTACCATTGTCGCTCACAAGTTCAAAAGGACAACCGAAGCATGTGATTATATTTTCAAAGAGGAACTTGGCTGTTGTCCTCGCATCTGCCTTACGTGTCGCTTTCGCTTCAGCCCATTTGGCATATAGTCAGTGGCCACAATAATATAGCGAGATTGTGTGTTTCAAGCCGCTAGGCTAATCGGACCTACAAAGTCTAAACCCCACTTTTCAAATGGTTGGTTTACTTTGATTGGATGTAGAGGCATCTCTGATCTTTCTTCTGGGGTTTCTTGTATCGTTGGCATTCATCGCAACCCTTCACAAAGAGTGATGCATCTTGGAACATAGTGGGCCACCAATACCCTGATTGTAAGATCTTTTGCGTAGTTAAGTCTCCTGAGAAGTAACCACCGGCTACGCCCATATGTGCCTCTTGCAAAATGTATAAATACTCATCCTCTCGGGCACAACGCCTAAGAACGTCATCCTTTCCTCTTTTATAAAGATTCCCTGCTATCAGGCAATAGGGTTCGCATTCTTTGATCAGCTTTCGAGCTAGATCTTTACGAAGCTCCTTGGGTGGAAAGCCATTAACCAAAAAGTTAACGATCTTCTCACTCCATTCAGGCATTGTCTCCACCATGAACAGGGAAGTGTCCGGTAAGTCATCATCAACCCCCGTAGGAGCCTCACCATTAGGTATGCGAGACAAATGATCAGCCATAACATGTTTTTTGCCAGGTCTCACAACAACAGTGAAATCAAACTCAAGAAGAATCAATAGCCATCGTGTGATTCTTCCTGTGGAGCATGGTTTGTTTACCAGATACAACAATGCTTGATGATCCACATAGAAAATAAACTTGGTGGCAAGGAGGTAATAACGAAATTTCCTTACTGCATATATCATTGCCAACCCTTCTCGCTCCGTAGTGGTGTAGTTCATCTCAGCATCGTTCAACTGGCGACTGGCAAAGCTAATGGGGTAGTCTAGCTTGTGTTCTCCAGGTTGAGTTAACACACACCCAACCAATAGCAAAGTTTGATGCATCAATATACACATGGAAGAGTAAATCCCAGTTAGGCATTCTCAAGATTGGAGCACTTGCCAAGGCCTTCTTTAATAGCTCATAGGCACGGTCACATTCTTTGGTCCAAATAAACTCGATGAGAAGCTTATACAATGGTCGAGCTATCTCGGCGAAGAAAAGAATAAACCTTCGATAATAACCAACGTGGCCCATAAAGCGTTGGACTCCCTTGTAGTTGGTGGGTGGTGGCAGTTCCAGAATGACCTTGATTTTACTCTCGTCCGTGGAAATCCCATTTTTGGACACTATATGCCCTAAGATAACTCCGTGTTTAACCCAGAATTGGCATTTGAAAGGATTCAAGGAGATGCGATATAATCTACACCTTTCAAATATTTTTCGTAAACACATCAAGTGCTCGTCCCAAGAGGAATGGACATAAAGATCATCTAAGAAAGCTTCACAGAAGTCCCTTAGATATTCCTTAAAGGCCGTGTGGAATGTTGCAGGTGCATTGGTCAAGCCAAAAGCTATGACGCGAAAGGCAAACACTCCAAACTCCGTGATAAATGCTGTTTTAGCTTGGTCCTCGACTGCAATTGTGATCTGATTGTAACCCGAGTACCCATCTAAAAAGCTATATGCCTCCTTGCCTGCCACTCTTTCAAGCACATGTTAGAATATGGCAAGGGGTAATGATCCCTTCTGGTGGCTGCATTAACCTTTTTGAGATCAACGCATACTCTGAGTTTCCCATTCTTCTTTGGTACGATGACTATCAGAGAAACCCATTCTGAGTGCTCAATAGGGTATATGAATCCACATTTTACAAGCTTTTCAATTTCCTCTTGTACAATCTTTGCGTACTTAGGATTCATTGGGTAGGGACGTTGCTGGACTGGTTTAGCAGTGCTAATCATTGGAATCGTGTGTTGCACCACCACCGAGGGTGGAACACCCTTCATATCATGATATGTCCAAGAAAATATGTCCTTGAATTCTTTAAGAAGCTTCGTAAGTGCAGCTTCTTCCGCCTTGGTGAGGTCTTGAGCAATAAAAACTGGTTTAGACTCCTCACCCGGATCTGCTAAGTCTATTTCCTTAACTACCGCAGGGCCATCGTAGACACCGCTACTCCCATTGGTAGGCGTTCGTTGGGCTTTTGTGTAGACCACTTTACGTTCCCCTGTGGTAAATGATTTGAAATGCTCGGGTGCGGGGTGTAAGTCTACTGGTTCTTGTTGTGCCAGGCTTTTTTCTTTCAATTCCGCTTCCTTTTGTTGTTGAGCCAACTCTTGGTTTTGCTGCCTTCTTGCAGTACGACTTAGTTTCGGCTTCTCTTTGATTTCTAATTGGGCGATGTCATGAGGTTGCGGAATACACCACATGACACTTTGGAGGTATTGTCCCCAATTATCCGCTATCTTCCGATGAGCGTCAATGGCTCCTACATAACTAAGCCATTCTGCAGTGGATCTCTCTTTGTTTATTGCAGTTCGTACATTAGCTCGATAGCGTTGGCGCTTATGTCTCGATTTCTTCTTACCAAGTTTTTGATTTTTGTTTCTATCAGATTCGGACTCACTTGGTCGATCTTCACTTGTGTCCCCCTCACTTTCGGATGAACTGCAGGAGGTCACTGTCCTAGGCCTTGAGCACCTTGCTTCCACATTTGGGTGAATATTTGATTCATTTTCCCCATCAGGCTCAGGGTCAGTTTCTTCTTGAGATTCATACTCAAAGTTGCATTGGTCAAAGTCTTCGCTACTTTCAGTGTCGGTGGAGTTTGCCACTTTCTCACCATCAGCAGGGGTCAAGTGCATAACACCTATCATGTTTATTGGCACTAACGGTGGCATATCTTGCCCCTCAGGTGTTACCCAGCTTGTGCCTCTATTCCCCCATGTGTCTATGGTTGTCGCTAGGTGTACCCAATCCACGTTATCCGACTCAGTCATACCCAGTAGGACATCCATATAAGGAGAATCTTTCCCATCATCAGTCTCTTTTTTGCATGTATAGCAATACCTTAATGGGGCGGAGTGAATAGTGGTATCCGATCGATTATCAATGATAACCTTGCTTCCTAAAGGATGTGCACGACCATTCTCAAGATCAACTCGAATGACAGAGTCCTGGAATTGTAGGTAGACATGGTTTTTCGACCAGTCATGCACCATTTGTGCTTCCCTCATGAAAGGACGTCCTAAGATCATTTGATATGACATAGGATGCTTGGAGAAATCCATTACAATGAAGGTATGTTTTACCTTGTATCCCAGAACCTTGATCTTAAGGTCCCTTAACATTCCAATAGGCTTAGCAATAGTTCTGTTTGCCATCTTAACCACTATGTTTGTGACTTCGAGGTGAGGTCTTCCCATAGATTCCCAATAGTTTTTAGTCACAATGCTCACGCCAGCACCACCATCAAGGATTCCCTTTAGAGTTAACCCCTTGGTAGTAATGGGGAGGGTTGCATTAGATTCGTCCCCTTCAAAGTACTGTCCCAACTTGTTAACAGGTATTTCCACGACCGAATCTTCATCTAGGTTGGGTTGTAGATCCCAATGTTCCTCCTCATCTTGAAGCGTGTTGGCTCTATCCATATTTGCAAATTGTGGTTGCCTTTAGTTCTCCATTGAGAAATGCCCGAAGAGCTAAGAATAGCTCAGGATCTCCGTATAATTTGGATATGATCGTGGTTCTGATTTCAGAGGACATGAAATCCATTAGCTTAGACACATTCAACGGTACT
Organism: Cibotium barometz; assembly: GCF_041138505.1. NCBI lineage: Eukaryota > Viridiplantae > Streptophyta > Polypodiopsida > Cyatheales > Cibotiaceae > Cibotium > Cibotium barometz. The sequence goes on from NC_141052.1 coordinate 3,529,505, forward strand.
TTTCGAGACATCGCCCCTAGGGACTGGTGAAGATGGAATCACTTCCTCTTCAATGGGGTCAGGCATTCCCTCACTAAACATTCTTTCCAGCAAGAAGGGTGTTTGCCCACTTCCGGATGTCCTATCCTCACTTCCTTCCCGAATGATACTAGGTATAGCTAACGGTTTATGGTTCCTGTGGGGCTGAACTTGCGTAGGAAACACTGTGTCTGGAATTTTGATTTTTCTCGGGTTTGGTTCCAGTTCTCTTTGTGTTTCTTCCACCAAACCCCTTAAGTGTTGCACTTGTTCAATCTCCTCAACTGGGTTTGGGTAAGTTCCAATCTTTTTCTTGAGGGTTTTTGGCCCACGTGGCTTGTCTTGGGGAGTCTCAGTCAGTTTGGGTGGTCGAGAGGGCATTAACTGACTTGGTTGTGGGGCCGAGAAAGTTTCCTTCTGTTTTTCCTTATTTATGTACTCACTTGATTCTCCTTCATTGAGCTCCTGAGTGGGTTCCTCCCTTAAGGTAGTGGCTTTGGTCCCCATGGTTTCTATTGAATCAGAATCATCTTCAGGATCATTCATATACACGGGGTCGTCTCCTGTCCCTATGTTAGTCTTTGAACTGGGCTTGGAGCTCGTGGCATTAAGCGATCTCTTTCATCGTGTTTTCTTTTTCTTTGCCTGAGCGATTGATGCAGTATCCCTCTCTTCAAGAATGTAGTTTTGATTTTGAAGCATTGACCGTGTAACTACATTCGCGGGTACATGAATGATCCCTCTCTTTTTCTTTGCCTGAGCGATTGATGCAGTATCCCTCTCTTCAAGAATGTAGTTTTGATTTTGAAGCATTGACCGTGTAACTACATTCGCGGGTACAACGGGTGCGGTTCCTCGTGCCTGGTTGGTGACCTCAACCAAATTCAATGGCGTAATCTTGGGTGCATTAGGATTATGTGGACATTGAGCAATCAAATGATCTATGCCACAACGATTACATGTAAGTACCAGCATTCCCGATGTGCTTCCTTGATTTGGTTGTAGCGATCTTCTGTAGCCTATTAGGGCACTCCACTACACGATGCAGTCCACCACACTCGTAGCATTGAAGAGGTGGTCTCCTCGCCAAGGTATTAAGGTTTTGCCCTCTTGTGGCGAGAGCAGCCGCTTAATAAACAGGCTTAACTTGCCCAAAATGATCCTCCATGTAGTACTGGGGAATCATTTCAAACGTATCAATCCCGTATGGAGCAGTGGGGTCTATCTCCTCTTCATAATCCCCACATGCACTATGTGACTCACAACCCATCTCGTTTACAGGGGTAATCCTTGGGATGTGGAGGTTGTGGTCCTAGCACTGGCGGTGGTAATGGCACAGACTGGACTACATTCGGATTCCTTGGAACTATGTGCTGTGACGGTTGCTCAACAGGTTGTGCAGGCATTAGTGCGGGTACTTGAGGTGTGTTTGACCAGGCTAGTGGTGCCTGATTTGCCAACATTCGCTTAAGTACTAGGCAATCTTTAGATTGATGGCCATACTTACCACATGCATTGTAATTCCCATTGAATTTGACTCTGAATGTGGGACATTCACTCGTGCTATGTGGTCCTAAGCACACCGAACACCATTGTTGCTCTCTCCTTGGGTACATATGGCTATTTTGAGGAGCTCGATTACCCCTAAAGTATTCTTGGAGAGCCTTAGTAAGGTCGGTCACAGACATTTTGGATATTTTGGGCTCCTTGGCAATAGGTTTCACCGTCATTGGCTCGTGCCCAGATACTTGTGAACTAACGGATTTTGTTTCCGAAGACACCTTTTTACCTGCAATCATCAAGTTGTCTTCTAACTGGATTGCATTGGCAGTGACTGCTTCCCACGTTGTAAGACCTCTAATGACTAGGCCATTGTAAATGTCCTCGTGACGCAATCCTCGGATGAATCTATCGAGCAGTTGGTTATTATTGAAGCGCTCATCGGGAGTGCAGCGAGAATTTAGATGCTTCCCACGTTGTAAGACCTCTAATGACTAGGCCATTGTAAATGTCCTCGTGACGCAATCCTCGGATGAATCTATCGAGCAGTTGGTTATTATTGAAGCGCTCATCGGGAGTGCAGCGAGAATTTAGATGCTTCAATCGACTTATAAAGTCTCTCACTGACTCCCCTTCCTCGCGTTCAGCTTTTTGGAGTTGAGATGCTACTCCCCAAAGCACACCCTCACATATGTATTCTTTCAAGAACAATCTCTTGAGAGTGGGGTAGTGAGTGCGCTCTTCAACCCTTAAGGTTCGATACCAATCTCCGGTCTTCCCACTTATTAAGGTTAAGCCTAAGGCTTTACACTTATGCAGCTCATTGTGCTCTTCCAAGGAATCACACACGTGTTCAAAGACTTCAATGTGCTTCCTAACATCCTCGTTACCACTGAAGTTTTGAGTGAGCTTAGCCACTTGTACTGCCTTGCTTCTAGGTTCTCTCTCAGGCATACCCCGCATGTTTTCCGCAATAGATCGTCCGATCGTCTGAGCAAACGCTGCGAGATCACCTAGGTGAGCAGGCATAGCTGGTGGAGGCACTTCTGGGATAGCCTGGCTGATAGGAGTTGGCGTTGGTCTGAGTATGTTGGCAAATGACGTAGGATATGATATGTAGCTAGGCCTAGCTCCTCTTGGATAAGGGTTGTGATAAGGCAGTCGTGGAGCATACGCCATTGGCATACTAAGAGGCGTAGGAGCTACATGAGCACAAGTAGCGATAGGTACATATGGTTGATAGGCACTGGCATGCACTGTTGTAGGTATTGTTCCACTAGGTAGCAGTGTCGTACTAACTACAGTGGTAACAAGTGCGCTTTCTGTCATGCTCATCATTGGGATAGGCATTGTGGAGTCCTTAATGGAAAGTTGAGCCAAGGTTGGAAAGCTAAAGTTACTGCTCGTGGGCTCAACCTGCATTGAGACTCCAAGCGAAACAACATACGAAGGGTCTATGGGACTCACCGACGAATTGTGATAGGGTTGGTTGTTTGGCCTTGCATGTATCCAAAAACCTCATAGGGCCAGTGGAAACTAGGTTCACTCCCCTATTTTGCCTCTCAAATTGGATAATTCTATGAATAACCTCACATATCATGTGTTGTTGCTCCTCTAGATTAGTGGCGCTAGATGTAGATCGTAGGACTTCTAACCAACCTACATGGTATGTGTAACCCGTGTATAGGTCAGTTAGAGTCTCTGTATGTAGATCATATTCCCAATTTTCATTGAGAAATATCCCATCCAGACTTGGTGTGCCAAACGGTTCTCTTGAAGTGGACGCAATGTCACTTCTTATGGATTGGCTTCTAGGGACCTCTACTTTAGGAAGAGCATCGGAATGTGGTAGCTCAGTAGGGCCCTCATTAAACGAAGTGGGTAGAATATCCACATGGACACTCTTTGGGAGGGTAGGGTCTACAGGAGATGTGAATGGCGAATCCACTACCCCACCTTCTTCATTTACTTCGCTTGTCGCATGTTCAGAGCGCGTAGCTCTACTAAAGGTCTCTATTAGACGACTAAACATGCTAGATCCAGGTTGTGGGGCCCACACTGGCATGTTTTGGCTTGTCTCCTCGGGATTCTTGGTAGGGTGCCCTTCCATGGCTTCTGAGTCAGAGGACGAGTCACTATCCACTATTCGTGGATCTTGGGTTGCACTCCCAGCGGAAGGCCAAGATGCTAACGTGGAGGGATGGTGTGAGCCTGCGTAAACTGAAAAGCTTTCTAGTGGTTCAGGCTCTAGCACCCAACCAGAACGTAGATGCATGTGACGTGGGTACCCTACGTGCGTTGGTAACTACCCTTAAAGTCCACACAAGTAGTTTCTTGGGTATTTCGCACCCCGTTTTTACTTGTTTTTAGATTGTTTTTAACTCGTTTTGGATCCCCTTACTTACGGTCAAACTTGGACTAGGGCGTGTGATAGCTCGAAACGAGCGTATCGTTTAAAGGGTCCTAGCGTGCTTTACAGCACCGTGTTTGCCTATCCAGAACTCCTGTGGTCCTCAAAACAGTCCGTTTCCCTATGGGGGAAGGGCAAAAGCCTATTTGCTTATGGAGGAAAGAGTGAGGGCTTTATCCCACATGCTCACTTTACTCCTTGGGGAGTGGGCTACATATAGGACACGACTTCCCATAAGCTCTCACTTGAAAGAAAGCTATGGAGGCTCACTCTCCTATATATATATATATCAAAAGACCGAGACCGAGACCGAGGCCGGGGTCATAGGTCGATTGGGGTTCTTTCTTTTCAAAAAAATTTTCTCTAATTAGAAAATCTTTCCTCTCCACACGTTTGGTTCTTTCTTTAAAAATAAAATTTAATTTTTTATTTTATATTTTTATATTTTTTTAATTTTTATTTTCGGTTTTTTTTATAAGTTTTCTAGGGTTTCTTTAGGGTTCAGCCTTGGCCGCGGCGCAGTTCGCACACAGCACAGATCTAGGGATTCAGAAATCCCCCCCCCCCGCACGCAGATAACCAGATAACAGAACGCACGTCCACACGCGGAGCGGAAAAATAACAAAAGAAACAGAAATGCAGAAGACAAATTGCAGAAACAGATTGCAAAACACAGAAACACCTCAACAACAAACACACAGTCGCTTTCCTGCAGTGTAGATTAAACTTCACGCAGCAGCCCGAGCTGCAAACTGGAGCTTGGTGCAGGGCAACTCCCCGGCAGCAGCAGCGGCGCCAAAAATGTGCGCTTTTGTCGCACAGGTCGTAGCTGGGGACTTACCGAACACCGTATGCGAGCCACGAATGGCTGCAATCTCAAACAGAATGCACAAGGTGTGTCACTCACCTCTCAACCGCCGCCTTGAAGGATTCCCGCGTCGCAGTGAAGAAGGAGCCGCCGTCGCCGCTCTACCGCCTCTCCGCCGCCGTGCCGCTACACAGTGCTCGATCGCTCACTCACACTCTCTCTCTCTCTCTCTCTCTCTCTCTCTCACACACACACACGCAGGAGAAGGAAACCAAGGAGAAGGCAAGAGCACTCTTGTATTCACAACACATGAGAATGAAGATTTTAGGGTTACATTTGACTCTTATAGGTAACTTGGCCGTTCACACTTGGGCGCCCATACATGGCCGGCCGATCCTAACCCTTATCCTACTAATATTCAAGGTGCGCCTCTCATCGACGATCACCCAATCCCTTCATCCTTAACATATGGTGCCGACAAGCTCGGCCCATGACTCAGAATATTTAAATTAATGATGTAAAACATAGTACGTCTCAATGTCCGTTCATAGGTTAACATATGCAGGAAAGCAAAACTCCATAGGAGTTGAACAGAGTTCAAGGGTACAGCCTGGATGATGGCATTGTGTATTATAATCGCAAGCTATGTATTCCCAGTGATGAGGGAACCAAGGATCAAATTCTGAATGAAGCCCATGACAGCCTTATAGCAGGACATCCAGGTTTCATCAAAACCTACATGTCTGTAAAGAAAAGCTTCTTTTGGGCTGGTCTGAAAAAGGATGTACTGAATCATGTACATCAATGTCTGACATGCCAGAAAGTCAAAGCTAAAAGAGTAAAAATACCTAGGAAGTTACATCCATTGGACATCCCCCAGATGAAGTGGGAATGTATCAATATGGACTTTATTACTGGATTACCTTCAGTGCAATCAGGTTACAACTCCATTTTTGTGGTAGTTGACAGACTAACCAAAGTTGCCCATCTGATTCCAGTAAAAGAAACCTACACTGCAGTGGATGTGGCCAGAGTGTTCCTCAAAGAAATCTTCAGATTGCATGGCCTACCCAGGAGAATAGTAAGTGATCGAGATCCCAAGTTTACTTCAAGGTTCTGGACTAAATTTTTCGAAGCAGTGTGGGAACTTTCTTGGATCTCAGCACAGCTTATCACCCTGAGACCGATGGTCAAACTGAAAGGGTAAACCAAGTAATCGAAGATATACTTCGGTCATGCTGTGGGCAGGGAACCCAAGAAGTAGCTAAGCTATCTGCACCTAGTCGAATTCGCCTTCAATGCTTCTTATCTCACTGAAGTATCGGGATGAGCCCTTTTAAAGCTCTGTATGGACAAGATTTCTTAACTCCATTAACTTGGTCCGTCGCCCCATTGATTAGAGTCAAGATGTCCAGACAGATGCTTGACGACATGGAGCAGCAGATGCAGTCAATTCGTAAAGATATTAAAGCTGCCCAGGATCGACAGAAGCAATGCAAATAAGAAGAGGAAGGATAGAAAGTTTGAAGAAGCAGATATGGTCTTCATTAGAGTACGGCCCAAAAGAAGTTCTCTATCTCTTGGGAAATACAAGAAGTTATCTCTCAGATATTGTGGGCCATATCTAATTACAAAGAAAGTAGGTGACTTAGCCTACGAGCTTCTTCTGCCTCCTCATCTCAAAGTTCATAATGTATTTCATGTAAGCCTTCTAAAGAAATATGTGCCAAGCCCAAATCATGTACTTGATGATGAAATCCTAACCTCTTCAACCCAAGGGCAGATGGAACTCCAACCTGAAGAAATTCTTGATGTTCGAGAAAAGATTCTCAGGAACAGAATTCTCAGAGAATTATTGGTAAAACGGAAGTTCTATCCTTTTGAAGATGCCACATGGGAGAATGAAGCCGATCTGTTGTGCGGGATTACCCCCAGTTTGCGAGATGAGAGCATCTCGCATTTTTCAAGTGGGAGAGAATGTAAGATTCCTCCCCAGCCTCTCAAGATGTCTAGCATCTTCCCCTGTAATCAAATCCCTCTTCAGAAATATAAAAGATTTTGTTTCTACCAGTTTTGGCCTAGAGAGAGAAAGTCTTCTAGAGAGTGATAATTTAGTTTTTAAATATTTTTGGATAGAAAAATATCTCATCTTATTAAAATAAGTTCCCGTGAAATAGAAGTTCAAAAAGATTTTCAGAAGGTGCATTAGAAATTAAGTATAATCTGTTCAAGAGGCATTATCCTAGGGGTCCAGATTTTCAAAAAATTTTAAATTAAGGTTCCTATGGACCAATAAGATTCATCCAAATGTAGGAAGGAGATAAATAGAAGAATAAAAGAAAAATCCCCCAAAAATGAGTAAATACTCACATAAGATGAAGAGTTGACTAAGGACAAGGTTAATAGTTAAAAAAGAGAGATATTTAGATGAAATGATGCATTTTTGACACCTCAGTATGGGGGAATTCCCCTCATGAAGGAGGCGCCTATTTCACATGTGTGGGAGAGTTTTAAACTCCCAAATAATGAGATATTGTTATCTCTCCCCTCTTCTATTTCAACTAGATCCAAAAAGTGAACAAAACTGACCCAAAAATGGTCAAAAATTGACCAAACTGATTGATTCAGGCAGTTCTCATTCATTCATTTCCCCTGGGGATGCTTGCGTAAGCTAATCTTAAAACAGAAATCAGGGAAACCTATGCAAGTTGAATTGGCCAGTGGGAAGACTCTTTTTACTCACCACCATGAGACAGATCTTATCCAATTCAATTTAGATGGTAATGTAGTGGACTATCATTTCAAAGTCTTACCTCTGGGAGTTTTTGATGGGATCCTTGGAATGGATTGGCTCCACAAAAATCAAGCTGACATACACTATCACAATGGAACCATTTCCTTCCATGACCTTCACGAGAACAAAGTTCAAGGAACTGGAGTTTTCGGATCCTTAGAACTTCAGTTAGTAAAAGCTTCCAGGTTGCTGAAAGGACTTAGAAAGAAGCAGCAAATTTATGTTGTCAAAATGAACCCAGTAGACTCAAAGCTTAAGGCTAAAGAACCAAAATGGTTAAATAAATTTGATGATCTATTCCCAACAGAGCTAAGTGAAATGCCTCCAATCCGAGAAGTAGATCATGTGATTGAATTAACCTCCGGAGCTCAGCCAGTAGGCCTACGCACATACAAAGTGCCAGTTCCTGAAGCCATCGAACTCAAGGAACAGCTTAGACAGCTGTTTTTAGAACAAGGGTTTGTAAGACCCAGTGTTTCAACTTGGGGTGCGCCAGTTCTCTTTCAGAAAAAGAAAGATGGAATGGTTAGACTTTGTGTGGACTACTACAGAGGTCTAAATCAGTTGACAGTTAAGAATAAGTATCCTATCCCAAGAATTGATGAGCTTTTGGACAAGCTAAATGGAGCACAGATCTTCACAAAGATAGATCTCAAACCCGGGTATTACCGGATCAGGATCAATGATCGCTATGGGCATTATGAATTTACTGTCATGCCGTTCGGATTAACTAATGCCCCAGCTACATTGAATCGCCTAATGCAGGATAATGGTCAAAAATTGACCAAATTGATGTGGCTTGGTTAGAAGCTCACTTTTTCCTATAAAAAGAAGCCTTCCCCTTTGTTGAAGCTTAATAGTGTTTTTGCACTGTTACCCTACTTCTCCCAAGAGCCAGAAAACTATGAATTTACTCATAATTCAATAGTTTTTTGACCTTCCCTCTTCTAAAGACTGGTGACCACTCTTGTTTCCAAACAAGAGTAGAACCCTCAAACCATCAAGCCAAAGGAAAGCTCTCAAATTCCTTCGTAAGTTGGAGATTCTTCTCTTTTCTATTCATTTTATGGTTTTTTATGATTTTTATCTTCTCTAAATTGAAAATGATGTTATGCCTCATTGAAAAAAGGCATTCCCCTCTCTTCTTTAGTAAATCCAACCATTCTTATCCCCTAGATGAATGATTAATGGATGAAATCAAGTTTTTCATAATGTTTCTCTTTGATAAAGTAGAAAATGTTTACATTAGAATGATTTAAATACTCTTGGTGAACTTCTAATTAATTTTAGAGAGTTAAAAATTGAAAAATGGTCAGCCATACAAAGGAGATTATGGCAAAATTTTTCTAAAATTGTGAAAAATAAGTTTTACTTTTTTATTCAAAAAGAGTAATTCCCATTGTATATGTATTCTTAAAGTGTTATTTTTCACCCTAGGTATGGAAAAATGCATACTAAAAATATTTTATTTAAAAAAATGTTACTCTCTTTAGAATTAAATTCTATGTATAGAAGGAAGCATATTGAAATTTTTGCTTTGATTATAAAAGAGTGATTTTTATCATAAACGATTTGTATGCATAAACATATGCATAAAAGATATTTTTTTAAATTAAAAGAGTGATTTTCATCATAAAAGATTTTTATGCATAAATGGGTGCATAAAAGATATTTTTTTATATTAAAAGTGTGATTTTCATCATAAATGATTTTTATGCATAAACATATGCATAAAAGAAATTCTTTTAAATTAAAAGAGTGATTTTCATCATAAATGATTTTTATGCATAAACATATGCATAAAAGAAATTCTTTTATATTAAAAGAGTGATTTTCATCATAAATGATTTGTATGCATAAACATATCAATAAAAGAAGTTCTTTTATATTAAAAGAGTGATTTTCATTATAAATGATTTGTATGCATAAACATATGCATAAAAGAAATTCTTTCATGTTAAAAGAGTGATTTTCATCATAAATGATTTTTATGATGATAAAAGTGTGACTTTCATTAGAATTGGATTTTATGCATAATTAGATGCATATAGAATCTTTATAATTAAATAAGGGTTCTCTTTAATCCTCTGTTAATTTTTGTAAAAATTGAAAAAATGAATAAGTAGATAGTATGTGAGAGAAAATTCTACCGTTTCATATTCACTAAGATGGGAATGAGAAAATTCAAATAAACTATTGAAGTCGGAGATCGAGATAAATGATTATTTTATTCCTCCTAGGAATTCATGATTAGTTTAGAAATCTATAAGCAAATATTCAATGAACGAAATTTAGAAAAAGAAAAATTGAAATATTACCTTTCAAGAAAGATAGTTTAGGAAGAACCTTTCTAGATCCAAAACTCCGATTCAGACTATTGACCAAGACCTAATTCCTTCGTCAGTTTCAATCAATGACGATGTGTCCAGTTTTAGGAAAAATGCACTCAAAACACCCACCGAATCTGAAACTAAGTTAAGACTTTTGATTTTGAATTGAGGATCAAGTTAACATAATTTGAGAAATTCTGTCTGGAATTTAGACTTGGATCTAGAACTAGCCATAGACCCAAACTGGCTAGATGGACTTACACAAGTAGAGGATGAGGTTTAGGCACGGGGGAGAAGCATTAGGGAATACTCATCTCTACCCCCGGAGAGACTTGATTTGGTACTCAATTTATAGACAAAAAAATATGAGCACTGAATGCCCTCACCTAAGAGCAAGGCAGTTACTCTATTATGCTCAATGTCAAAGACTAGGAAACCACGATACTACCATGTGCAGATATCAAAGGATCTAGCCTTTAGCACAATTGCCAACACCCAGAGTGCCAACACAATTACCAACACCACCAATGCAACCCAATGTGGCTGCAGCCAAGAGGGCAACCAAATACATCCTACTTACCATGAGGAATGTTTAGGATGTAGGACATGTTGCCCATTATCTCCACCTATTCTACTACCATAGCCACCACATGCCAAGATTAACCAGGTGTTGATTGAAGAACCCTTGAAAGAGGGGGAAGCTATGCACAAAGTAGAAGTGAATAACGCCTACTATGAGGAACCAACTGAGATTACATCAGAGTATTATGTCTTACAAAATAGCACGCTAGTACTAGTGTTTCAAACCACAATACAGTGGAAGGGAAAAGACATAAACTCGACTATGAGAAGGGGACCCATGTAGTGCTATCATTATAATGGACCTCATCGAGTAGCGGAGTGTCCTCTAAAAAATGTAGCTAATGTTGGTCAAACTCAGCCGGATAGCAGCGCAGACCAAAGCTATCCCAACTCTTTCATGTGTTAAGTGTTGTATTTATCATCTGATCAAGGACTGCCCATATCTCACCAATGTCAATGCTTCTACATTTAACCATGTCACCATCAAGACTATAAGTGTGTAGCCTAAAAATATTGCACCAGTAAATGTCCTGACACGCGCACAAACAAAAAAGGTGGACAAAGGGAAAAACCCAAGAGGTATTACAACCTCTAAAATTGGGAGAAGGAGAAGAGTGAAAAAGGTGGGCAAGGGTGACACCTTGGTCGTGATTCAGGATGGATCCAAGGAAGATACCATTAACACCGGTTCTACCCAATCAAGGGAAGGAGACAATCAAGTGCCGAGGCTAGATGAGCACGCAAAAGAGAGACTAGCAACCCCCAAGGGTGTTGGAGAATATCCAAATGCTGAGGAGGAAATAAGAAAGCTTGAGGAAGCTAAGACCCTTGTAGAGGAGTGTATCCATGAAGCCAGGTTGAGGGCTAACAAGGCTAGGGATACACTGTATCCCCACGAAATGAACTGTTAAAGGAAAGAAAATTGGATGTACCTACTCCAATTGCAGAAGAGTTTGAGGAAGGGACTCATAGTGATCTGATAGAAAGAATGTTTGTAGAGGCATATCAAGAATTGTCGAACCATTCATTCCCTAGGATTTAATATGAGACAAACACGTGGAAGGAGCCCTCACTTGCCAGAGAACCTAGAGACATAGGCAATCTCTCAGCAATACTGTCTACGACTGTTAAAATGTCGCTTGGACCATTGCTACTCAACACACCGACATTGTGGGTGGATGTCAAGGATTGGGTAGAAGGAAGAATGAACCCAAGGACCACCACCATAGAAGAGAGCCAGATACCTTTGGTAGGGAAAAACCAAGAACCTGAGGAAAGGGGAGCACTTAGATTCATCCAAATACCTGTCAAAACGAATTGGGGAGGTATTATGAGAGTGATGATATGAATGCCACAATTCCAATCCACTATAATGGGTACCAAGCACTTGCTATCCTAGATGACGATGCGGGTGTGAGCATTATCACCAAGCAATGTTGGGAAAACTAAGGAAAATCGGAGTTAGAAAGAGCGGACCTAATCGTTAAGATGGCAGATGGAACATCCTCAAGACTAATGGAGTTATTGAAAAACATTAAGCTTAAGGTCTTTTCGTTTCGTTACCATTACGCATTTGTTGTAATGGACTTTCTGTGCCAATCAAATTCATATGATATTATCTTGGGCATACCCTTCACATGAGGGAAGCCAAGGTGGTGCACGATTGGGCATTAGACCAAGTGTATATAGATTGATCTCCATACGTGGAAGGCACACCCCTTGGAAGGGCAACCGTTTGGGGATAATTCAATCAACTGAATGAACCACATCCTTACAAGTCTGCCAACAACTAGTTAAAGAACACTCATGGGAAGAGGAAGAAAACGAGATGTACACATTACTTCTGCCTCTGGACTTTAGTGAAAATTGGATGCATGTACTTGCTACCATCGATGTGTTGTATCCTAGAGGAACAAAGTATGTTGAATTGGGAATGGTTCCCTCTACCTCAGTGTGCATGGTGGATTTGCAACTCATGGAAGAGGAAACTGATATGATGAAGCGTCAAGCACAAAAGTGCCTGGACCTCATGGTTGCAATAGAACTCCACGCCTCAAGAAGTGGTGAAAACAAAAGAGATTGAGTCTCATTTTAGGATCCATTATCCCATCCAATCCCATGGGTTACCCAACCGCCTCCAACTGCTGTAGTGATAGGATCCATTTATAAATTTGGTTATGTTTTGCCCCGGGTACAGGGAAAAGAGTTCCCAGGCCCCCTAGCCGATGCTTCAAGCAAACTTCAAGATAGTCACACCACTTACACCCAATATGAATTTGCCTGTTTCACAGATTCGGCTCTCTTTAAAACAATCTTCTAATGAAACCATAGTATCACTAATCATAATCCTCCAAAATATATAGCTTGAGTTTCAATTTGCAATCATTCCTTCATCGATGTACCTATGGCATCATTGGTAACCAGAATGCTCACCACCTGTTCACTCAGGGACCTTTTCAATAGCTCAGGGGCCTTTTCACTCAGGGGCCTTTTCAATAGCTCCTAGCTCATAGTACTCCGACATATATTCACTTAAGAAAATCCAGATGGACTCTCCATTGAAGATCAGCAAGATCAACCAACAGATCCATATAAAAGAGCCATGGACTCATCCGTTGAGGACCACCAAGGCCAATCAACCAGATCCATGCCCGAGTTCAGAAAACAACTCTAACACCTTGTTCCATTTTCTTTCCCAATGCACGCATGGGTATCTTCGACAACCCAGAGCCTGAGCACCGTATGGTCAGCACCCTCTAGGCTCCTTCACAGGTCACCTAGTGCTTCACTCATAGACTACTTCCTTGGTCCCTACCGGAAGCTCACCATTTAAATCGAACCAAAGCTAGTCAAGACCTCGGTCGACCTTGGTACGCGAGACATCCTCCATTGACTCTCTTTCAATTGTTGCAACTTTATCGGTTAGGTCTCTATGACCTCATTCACAAGATGGTCAAAATATAGTCTCTAACGAACTTTCATCTTTCCACATTGTTCCACATCATTTCTTGTTATTCCACATTCTTCTACATCAATTCACATTGCTTATTCCACATCCAGTCAGATGTCATTCATATCACATCACATCCATCTACATTCATTCATATCCACATCACATCCACGTATCATCACATCACATCACAACATATCCACATTGCATCTCATCCATTCATATCACATCACATCCATCTACATTCATTCATATCCACATCACATCCATGTATCATCACATCACGTTCACATCTATTTACGTCACTTCACATCCATTCACATCTACCCAAGTCCACATCACATCACATCTCATCTATCCACATCATATCTCATCCATTCATATCTAACTAGATCCACATCACATCACATCTCGTCTATCCACATCATATCTCATCCATTCATATCTAACCAGATCCACATCACATCACATCCATCCATTCACATCTCATCCATTCATATCTAACCAGATCCACATCACATCACATCACATCCATTCACATCTCATTATATCACATCACATCCATTCACATCTCATTACATCACATTTACATCTCACCACATCTCACCACATCCACTCACATCCATTCACATCAATCACACCCATTCACATCCCACATTCATTCACATGCATATCTATCACATCACATCTCATTCCCATCCATTTACATCACATCACATGCTTTCACATATCATCACATCTCATTCTCATCCATTTACATCACATCACATCCTTTCACATATCATTACATCTTATTCTTATCTCACCACATTCACTTTCACATCCATTTACATCACATTGCATCTCATCACATTCACATCTACATCCATTTACATCACATCACATCTCATCACATTCACATCCACATCCATTTACATCACATCACATCCACATCACATCCACATCCACATCCATTTACATCACATCACATCTCATCACATCCACATCCACATCCATTTACATCACATCACATCTCATCCATATCTCATCACATCCACATCCACATCCACATCCATTTACATCACATCACATCTCATTCACATCTCATCACATCAACATCCACATCCATTTACATCACATCACATCTCATCACATTCACATCCACATCCATTTACATCACATCACATCTCATTAACATCTTATCACATCCACATCCACAACACATCTTATCACATCGCATTAGTCCGTTTTCTACTTTCGATACACCGATAGGACTTTTCTAAGTTTTTGCCAATTGCTTGGCCTAGTTAAAGGTACTTTTTCTCGATGGATATTTTCATATTCTTTCTCAAATTTCTTAAGTGAAATACATTCAATATTCTTCTTTTGAGTAAAAGATTCATGGGATTTACAAAAATCAGTTCTACCCATATTTCCCAATAAAACTAATAATGCTCAAAATTCCACTTTTGATAAATACTCATAATTTGAATTATGCCAAAAATTCCTCTTTTACCATTTAATTACTTGGATCTCAATTATCAGGGAAATTCCTCTTTTTGCATAAAAATAAATTTACCAAAAATTCCTCTTTTACCATTTAATTACTTGGATCTCAAATATTATGGGAATTCCTCTTTTTGCATAGAAATAAATTTACCAAAAAATCCTCTTTTACCATTTAATCAATTGGATCTCAAATATCATGGGAATTCCTCTTTTTGTATAAAAATAATTTTACCAAAATTTAATCTTTTCTCATAATCAATTAATTATGCATAATTACAAAAAACTTATTTCTCAAGAATATGATGAAAAACATTCTTTTTGCATAGTATGTCCAATCCTAGAATATGGTAGGAAGTCCTCTTTTAGTATTATGCATAAAAATAAGATATGTATTATTTTTTAGAAATTTTACGATAGCTTCGCTGCTATTACTGATAATTCTCAAATTGTTTTCTAAGGAATAAAAGCTTGTAATGAAAATATGATAGTAGTTCCTCTTTTATGCTTAAAATCAAACTATGAATTTAAATCATAATTTTAACCCTTAATCATAAACTTAATTATGATTATCCCACTAGATTAAGCTCATTCCATTATTTCTCTTTTCCCAAATTGATAGGATAATCTATTTCTCATTTAGAATCAAGGCCTAACCAAGTCCAACTAGGTTCTAGAATTTTCCAGGTTTAGTTTGACTCAAGTTGGACAAAATTTAGACCAATTTGGCTCCCTTTTTTATTTGGTTTGATCCAAGAGAGAGGAGAGATAAAAATATCACAATTTTTTTGAATTAAAAACCCTTCCACATATGTGAAAAAGGTGCCTACCTCAAGAGTCTCCGTTTCCTTTCCAAGGTGTCAAAAATGCATCATTATTCTAAAATATCTCATTTTTTATATATATCTTATAATTTTTAACTAATAAAACTTGTACTCAGTCAACTCTTTATCTTATGTGAGCATTTACTCATTTTTTGGTATTTTCTTTTATTCTTTTGGATTTATCTCATCCCAACACTTTGATTAATCCAATTGGCCCATTGGAACCTTAATTGGACCATAATCTATTTTTTTTTAATGTAGACCCTTAGACTAAGGTCGCTTATACATATTTTGAATTAATTCCTAATGCACATTGGAAAGTTCATTTTGAATTTCTGTTTCAGGGCAATCCATTTTAAACACTAGGAGGATTTTTAGATCCAAAGATATCTCAATTTTGGATTATCTCTCTCTAGATATTTTCTCTCTCTAGGCTAAAACAGGGTAATCCAAAGATTGGAACCTTAATTGGACCATAATCTAAATTTTTTTGAAAATGTAGACCCTTAGACTAAGGTCCCTTATACACATTTTCAATGAATTCCTAATGCACATTAGAAAGTTCATTTTGAACTTCTGTTTCAGGGGAATCCATTTTACACACTAGGAGGATTTTTATATCCAAAGATATCTCAATTTTGGATTATCTCTCTCTAAACATTTTCTCTCTCTAAGCTAAAATAGGGTAATCCAAAGATTGGAACCTTAATTGGACCATAATCCGAATTTTTTTGAAAATGTAGACCCTTAGACTAAGGTCCCTTATACACATTTTCAATTAGATCCTAATGCACATTGAAAATTTCATTTTGAACTTTTGTTTCAAGGGAATCCATTTTAGACACTAGGAGGATTTTTATATCCAAAGATATCGCAATTTTGGATTATCTCTCTCTAGACATTTTCTCTCTCTAAGCTAAAACAGGGTAAAACAAGATCTTTCTTCTATTTTCAGAGAGGGAAATAATTACAAGAATAGAAGGGGAGGTTCTTACACCTTTACACCTCAAAAGCTGGAAGGAGGAATCTTACAAAGGCTTCAGCATTTCATGTTCCCATGGAAATAATAAATAGGGAAGGTGACAATGAGTACCTAGATACCATGCAAATTACTTCAATTTTCAAAAGGTACAAGGTCAAGGGCTAAGCATTTCATGCTATGAAATGTCTAACCCATTCCACGCTGTGAAACTGGTTCATATGTTTCACATGCTCAGTTCTCCCCCCTCAATGCATATTTTTTTGGCTTTGGAATGTTTGAGCATACAAGACTATCTACGGTATCCCCATTTTCATGCATAAGGGAAAGCAAAAGTTTCACGACGTGAAGACCTAACCTGCACTTTCATGCCTTGAAAGGCTTTGGAATGTTTGAGCATATAGGACTATTTAGGGTATCCCCATTTGCACGCATAAGGGAAAGCAAAAGTTTCACGATGTGAAAACCTAACATGCACTTTCATGTTGTGAAAGGCTTCATAGTGTTTCACATCATGAAAGTGATAGGGTTTCACATCATGAAATGGTCAAAAACATACAGTGAATCCTCGATTGCCATGTGGCATGCCCAATTAAGAGGGCTGCGCCCCCAGCTGATGGCTGGGGCATAAATACATTTTACTTTCCTTTTTCGTGCATTTTGCTCCTCACTCTCTTCTCTGAGAATCTTCTACTATCGATTGAGTCCATCAATTATGCTCTGTCAACCCAACACTTTGCCACATTCACTTCTCTCAGTAGGAGCTTAGTGCTCTCCTATGTGTATGCTTCAATCGTCTATTATTGTCATGCTTCCCCTCTACAAATGATTGAAATCCTATTACCTATTTTTTGATGTTAATAAGTGCTTGCGTTTGCTTCTCTTCTTTCTTCTTTTTAACCTTTTTTTTAATCTCACCTTCCATTACTTAATATCATATTTCATCTCACAAACAAAAAACAAAAAAAACATAAGAGATTTCACAACATGAAATAGCAGTCTACCATTTCACGGCATGAAATCCAAATCCTAAGAATTCACGAAAAAAACCAATTTCAAAGGAAACGCCGATTTCATAGAAAAAACTAATCCACCTAATATTAAGACATGCTAAAATTGTATAGATCCTACTGATAAACAAGCACCACTTGAATGCCGTGAACTGCATTTTGCAAGTTCACACACATAACTTTCACGCTGTGAACTGCATTCTGCTAGTTCACGGACTAACACTTTCACAGACTAACACTTTTACAAACTAACACTTTCATGTAGAAAGCTTTCATGACGTGAAATACATTCTACTAGTTCATGGACTAACACTTTCACGTTGTGAAATGCACTTTGCAATTTTATGTTGTTTCACAGGGTAAAATACTAAATCATGCCATATATCTTCTAATTCACCACAACACCACACTGTTTATGTTGCTCACCATATTAAAACTCTTTCCATCATGCACCGAGAGCTCCTACCAGTCAGCGGGACTGGTGATCTCTTCATAATGTTACAGATGGCTACAACAGAAGACTTCGACCCGGAGTTTGAACTGACCCAACAAATGCTCAAGCGAGCATCACAGCAAGTCACCAACGATGAAGAAAAAGAGAGGAAACAGGAGCACAAAGCTCAAATATCTTGGCCCTTATGCCAAGGATCTAAAAGGAACCGTGCTCCATGAGGACATCCACATAGGGCAGGATTCTTCTAATACCATAGCCCAGAGTGCATGAAAATCTTGGAAGACATAGATGTCCACTATAAGCTAGAAAAGGTAGGATTGGGAAAGATGGCATAGGTACTGCCCAGGATTTTCAACCAACAACTCTATGGTGCAGAATACCTCAATTCCTACAACAAGAATACTAAATGAGACAATTACAAGGCCCGATGGAAGCACATATCATGTGCATATCACGGAGGATATGATCAGAGAGGCACTAGAGTTGCCACCCCCATAGAATCACATATCCTTCACATTGATCAGCTCCCATTAGAGGATATGTTGCCACCCCCATAGAATCACATATCCTTCACATTGATCAGCTCCCATTAGAGGATATGTTGAAGAAGATTTCATAAAAATTTGACGGGGCCGAATATGAGAATATCAAGGAAGAGGTTGACGAAAGAGCCTATCGGGCAAGGCCTATGATATTTCAAGTAAAGCCAGTGTGGTGGACAGGTCCACATAATAACCAAGGTGCACAAAGAAAAGAATAAATATTGGGCATGATTCATCCACCAAGAAATGGAGCACTATCTCAAGTCCCATCAGTCAAAGGTGTGCAACCCCTACCTCTCCTAACAAAAATTCTTGGCCATGCTGGCAACATTCCAATTCCTATGAGCCATGAAGAACAGGCTTCCCCACAAACCCAACAACAACAGGAGGTAATGGTGGTTCTAGCAGCACAACTAGTAGAGGATCTGCATGGGGCAAGCTATACACAAAGACACCCAAGAACTCCTCAAAGAATTTTCCAAAGGCATCACAAAAGGCATGCAACCAGAGAGGCCAAAGCATATGTGAGGATGCATGAAAACATGTGAGGATGCATGAAAGAAGCTGAGCAGAGGCCACTCACCAAGAAACAAATTGAGGTGGAAGCCCAAAGCCTGGGAGAAGAGGTCACAAAGGACATAGCATCATATCATGTAGCTCTGGAAGAATAGTAAGCACAACTAAAGTAACCATGCCACTTAAACCAGAGGAGTTACAATCAAAAAAAGAGGGTTAAAAATTTATAATCCAAACACCACCTTCTAGCCCGACAGCCTTGGTGTTCCAAAATCTCTCACCTTTATTAGGATACAATCATCTCGGATCTGCCTCCCTCAGTCGAAATGGGTGCACCATGAGAAACAAAGGGGTAGACTTTACCACAAGAGGATGTAGGCAAGGCAAACAAAGAAGCAACATCAACACCTTCAGAACAACCTGCTCAACACCACGAAGTGATAGGGCAAAGAAGCTAACAAGCATAAAGTGCACGAGGGAAGTCCCAGCCCCACCAAAAGTGAAGAAGGCTGGACTTTGAAAGTAACCAAGGAGCCAGATCCTTCCTAGAATATTTGGATATGCTAGAAGATGTAGGTACATTTCTTGAAGAAACACATAGCTCAGCTTCCACCAGCACAGATGTGGTCACACAAACAAAAGGTGTAGTGTTGCCATCTCATGATCACGTATTTGCAGAATTATAGAAGCAAGTCAAAGACAAAACAAACCAAGTGCAAGCTCTAAAAAACCAACTAGCTATAGTAGAAGCCACCCACAAAGAAGTCATTATTAGAAGTGAAGACTACAGAGGATCAAGAAGCAAGGTTGATAGCATTGGAAGAACATAACAAGTTCCTAAGCGAGACAATAGTTAGGAGAACCAAAGAGAACAAGGAGCTCACAACTCAAGTAGAGCAAGCTCTTTAAGAATAGCTTCAGAAGGAGGTTGCGCACAACAAAGAGAAAGAAGAGCAGCACACATGGCCAGCTGAGGGACGCCCATGCCACCTTCCACCAAGCCAAAGAAGAGGGGTACACCGGGCAAATTAAAAAACTCAAGGAAGAAAAGGATCCTTCTGTGAACATAAGGTGAATAGCCTCTAAACAAAAGAAGAACAGCTTAGCAAAGCACATGCCGAAAAGCTAAAGCCAGGTATAGTTGTATCCCACTACAAATAATAGCCAAGGTGCATGAGGAAAAGGCTAAAGATTGGGCATGGTTCATCCACAAAGAAATGGAGCACTATCTCAAGTCCCATCAGTCAAAGGTGTGCAACCCCTAACTCCTAACAAAAATTCTTAGCCATGCCGACAACATTTCAATTCCTACGAGCCATCAAGAATAGGTTGCCCCACAAGCCCTGTTGAGAGTCTTGATATCCCAAGCTCATCTACATCTTCATCGGCAGTACATCATAAGCTTGAGAGGGGCTGTTGAGATTCAAGCTCGATGTCAGTGTGAGCCAGCTATGCTATGTGCTGGCATGTTAGATAGGAACATGTGTGAAACATAAATGACCGCGTGTCCAGTTGGTCATAGTGTGTGGACATTAGCTAGGGTTAGATGTGTGTGGACACAACTCAGTGTGTTGTGTGTATTATGGATTATGGCATTACGCTTTGTGTGAGTGTGGAGATGGCTTCCCTCTATGGTTAGGGTTTGCAATATACATTAGGGTTTGCTTCTGTGTGTGTGTCTCCTCCCCCTCTACCGTTCTTTCAACATGGTATCAGATCCTTGTGCTGTTTATTAGGGTTTATGAGTGAGTGAGTGAAGAGGGAGAAGAAGCTGTGAAGAGAAGCTGTGAAGCTTGCCATTGGAGCTGTGAAGCTTGGAGCACACCAACTACTATCAGATCTGAGAGCTTGGCCTATCGGGTAAGGTCTTCTAAACATCCTTGAGCGGATTTTTGCAGGTGATACAGGCAAAAACAAAGCAATTTAGACCAACTCAAAGCAAAGCAAATTTCTAGTTTTTGGAAGCTTTCCATTAAAGCTTGGAAACACTGATGTATGGTGGAAATACATGCAAATCTAGCAAAAGACACATGTATTTGACAAGTAGGGATGTATTGGCAACTCCTATGCAAGCCTTAAACAAATTTTGGAGCAATTTGAATGCATTTGAATGAGTGGAATTTACTGGTTTTTGAGCTCTCACAAAACAGAGAAAAGGAAGTCACAAATTGATGCATTTGGAGTGTGTTTTTGGCAAAAATCCAAGCATTGACTGGTTGCACACATACCCAAGTGTGTTGGGGACTCAAATACCTCATCAATTAACATTATAATCATCCCTAAATCCCTGTAGAGCAGGCGGCGCAGCTCCTACAGAGAAACAGGATAGAATTTTGACTTTTTTACTCCGAGGAGGTTGATTATTACTCGGGTGTTTGATTACTTTCAAATTGCTTTAGCAATTGGTTGCTATACACATTGGAGAAGAGGGCTACATGGTTGATTTGATCAATTATGCTTAATTGAGCTGGGAATGAGCTGATTAAACAGGCTGTCCACTGGTTGCAGAGAAATAGGGTCATTTTAATTGAGCAATTAATCTTTGGTCTTAAACAATTGGACAAATTCCTCTTACATGGAGTTAGTGGACACTATTGCTAAGCTAATGAATGCCTGGTTGCTCAATTTGGACAAATATTGAAGAAATTAGAGCCATTTTACTACTGGTTTTTCTGGTTTTTCCCAAAACAGAGAAAGGGGTTTTCAAAAATTGATCTGTACACATGTCAGATGGTGTGGATATTCAACATTGAGGTTGTTTAGGTGTCAATGCAAGTTTCCCATACTTGATTGCACCACTACATTGTGATTTGGAGCCTTGGAAGGTGCATCAAAATAGGGTGTCTCGGACTGCGTGAGCCAGTTCATTTTGGATGCATACAGATTGATTTTCTACATCAAATTTGAAGATTGGTGGTTACTTTGGAGTATCTGGAACACTCATTGGAGTGTGGTTGAGCTGAGAAAGGCTCATTTATAGATTTGGACGAGTGCGAAAGGTGCACATTGAGCAAACATGTCGGATAATCCAGTACAGATTGTTGGTGAAAAGCTGGATAGGAAGAACTTCCAGGCATGGAAGCATCTCTTTCTTAATGTCTTTAAAGTTAACATTAAAATTAATAATAAATAAAAATCTTCTTTTAAACGATGACCAAGCTAACTTGGTCATTATTTCTTTATGGGGCTCCCAAGGAGAGAGATGGGGAGGCATCTCGAGCAACTTCTCGAGACTCGTTGATGTACGCATCTCTCGGGGTGATATTTTAATGCTTTCATAAAGGAGCCATTTTACCCGCCTTCTTGTAGACCGCAATGCCACAAATCCAACACTTCAGTTGGATCACAATTTGAAGCTCGTTTGCTCAAGTTATGAGCAAAAAACCCCTATGTGTGAATCACCTCTAAGAGACTAAAATCCCTTACTAAAGTCACAGCTAATGGGAGGGGAAGGTGTCCTTAAAGTGGATTTGCAAGAAGGCTACAGCTAGAGGGAGAGGAGGGGGAGTCCTCCTCTTAAGTCTATTCACACGGGGGGAGAGGAGAGCAGCTAAGGACACTCTACCCTCAAGGGTGAGAGGAGGCAAGAAATATTCCATAGAGGGCTTACTTGGAGATGGGCAAAAATGCCTTGCTAGAAGGCTTTCGGGTACAGTACGGTACAATACCACACAGAGTGCCAGGTGTAGATGTTGGCAGAATGACAAGTACGGGTAGACCAGGGTGCTAGGGTGTCTTGACCACGAGATACTAGGGGGTTTATATAGGTGTAGGTATGGGTGTAGGGTGCAGGGAAAGGGAGAGCAAAGCGTGGTGGGTGCAAAGGACGGTGTACGGTGAAAGAAGTGGTGCCTGTGTGTGGACAAAAGCTATGGTACGCATATACCTTCCGAGTCAGAGGCAACATGGGCATCCACACGGCGGTCTATGTGGACCGTACACTAGGGCGGTCAGGCCTTTGGTCCTTACGCGGGTGCGCAAGTGTGTGTATGACATCTTTTTGGGACGGGGACTCCTAATTTGGGACGTCGGCCTCGATATGCGTGTCGGAGCACCAAGCAGTGCAAAAAAAAAATCGACGAAAATGTTCGGGGTATCTCCCTGGTCATAGGGGTGCAAACCGTTTGTCAATCAAACACCCGGTCGTGCATTTATTAAGATTTAAGGTTGCCGTATATTAACTGAAAATAGCTAAAAATTTACGTATAGGCTCGATCCGATGTCCATTTTGGATACTGTAAAATCCTATATTATGGTAAAATCGTGTGCAGATTTCAAATTTGGACTCAAAATTCTAAGATTCTAAGTGGAAATAGCTCATTTATTTAAATTGTTGATTTTTACATCACAAAAGACCATAAATTCATGGGCAAGTAGTATTATTGAAGATGGGCATGTTACATCCTTCCCCCCTTAAACAAATCGAGTGTCCCCATCTCGTCTCATGAATTCGGGGTAATCCTTTAAGAGTGTCACTTCATCTTCCAAAGTTGTGTCTTCTTGAGGGTAATCTTTCCACTATACTCAGATGTTCTACAAGAGTTCTATTAACGGAGTTGCCTTTCTCTAGAATCTATGATCCTACTAGGCTGTAACTCAAGGATTCCTTGAGTTGGGATTACAACTTGTTCATCAAAAAGAATATGATCTAGACTAGGTACATAAGGCTTTAATAAACTTACATGAAATACATTGTGGACCTTGATATGGACTAGGAGTTGGAACTTATAGGCACTTTTACGTAGCCTGGGCCTGCATAACTAGGTAGCATCACAAAATTTGCCTCCATTGGCGAAATCTTATTCTCCTAATGGTATGAGAAATACCTTGGGTCGACTCTGTGCCTCGCTATATAACGTCGCTGCCGATTACACAAGCATGAAAACGAGGTTAGCGTCAAGGCGGGAGAAGATACACATGTACTTCTTAACTCAATCAAGATAACACTTTACAAACTGAATTCTACAACATGACAGATTTCATCACTTTCCTTGAGAAAACAACAATTTCACCACGAATTTTGGTATAAAGAAGAAGAGCATCTTTTTGTTAATGTCTTTAAAGTTAACATTAAAGATTAATAATAAATAAAAGTTTTCTTTTAAATGATGACCAAGCTGACTTGGTCATTATTTCTTTGTGGGGCTCCCAAGGGGAGAGATAGCGCAACATCTGAAGCAACTTCTTGAGACTCGTGTGCGCGTCTCTCGGGGTGATATTTTGGTGCTTTAGTAAAGGAGACATTCTTCTTGCCTTCTTATAGACCACGATGCCACAAATCCAATGCCTCAGTCAGATCACAATTTGGATCTCGTTTGCTCAAGTTAAGAGCAAACGACCCCTAGGTGTGAATCACCTCTAAGAGACTAAAATCCCTTACTAAAGTCACCGCTAATGGGGGGAAGGTGTCCTTAAACTGGATTTGCAGGGAGAAGGATGCAACTAGATGGAGAGGAGGGGGAGTCCTCCTCTTAAGTCTATTCACACAGGGGGGAGGGGAGTGCAGCTAAGGACACTCTACCCTCAAGGGTGAGAGGAGGCAAGAAATATTCCGTAGAGGGCTTACTTGGAGATGGGCAAAAATGGCTTGTTGGAAGGCTATCAAGTATACTATAGTACAGTACCACACAGAGTGTCGAGTGCAGATGCTAGCAGAATGACAAGTATGGGTAGAGCAGGGTGCTGGGGTGTCTTGACTACTACGAGGTACTGGGGGTTTATATAGGTGTAGGTACGGGTACGGGTAGAGGGAAAGGGAGAGCAAAGCATGGGTGCAAAGGATGGTGTACGGTGAAAGTACACCGGCCTGTGTCCTGCATGAGCATGGGGAAAGGAGTGGTGCCTGTGCGTGGACAAACGTTATGGTACGCATGTACCTTCTGAGTCAGAGGTAGCATGGGCATCCACGTAGCGGTCTATGTGGACCGTACACTAGGGCGGTTGGCCTTTGTTCCTTACGCGAGTGTCCGAGTGTGTGTACGACATCTTTTTGGGGCAGGGACCCCTAATTTGGGATGTCAGCCTCAATATGCGTGCCAGAGCGCCCAGCGGTGCGAAAAAAACAATTTAGCGAAAATGTCTGGGGTATGTCCCTGGTCATAGGGGTGCTGACTGTTTATCAATCAAACACCTGGTCGTGCATTTATTAAGGTTTAAGTTTGTCATATTTTAACTGAAAATAACTAAAAATTTACGTATAGGCTCGATCCGGTGTCTGTTTTAGATACTGTAAAATCCTATATTAGGGTAAAGTCGTGCGCAAATTCTAAATTTGGACTCAAAATTCTAATATTCTAAGTGGAAATAGCTCATTTATTAAAATTGTTGATTTTTAGATCACAAGAGATCATAAATTCATGGTCATGTAGTATTATTGAAGATGGGCATGTTACATTTGGAAACTACTCATCTGGGAACTTAAATAGGTCATGTAAGATATGAAAATCCATCTCTTGAAAATCTTAAGAATTAGTAGACCATCCAGCTAATTAAGAAAATCTGGAAGATGCACGGACGCGCTCAGGCCATAAATGCATGTGCATGGGAACACAGGCCCAGACCCATGGGTGGGACAATAGCAGTGTGGAAACCACCCCAAGAGCTTTAAGAAACTAGTTGTAAAAGATGCCATCAAAATGAAGAAATATTAGTAAATGGACTATGGTTTTTAGAATAAATTGGGTTGAAAGTTTTAAGATGGCAAAAATGATTTGATTTAGGCATATGACCCTTATAAGAGCTGAAATTCAAGTATATTTTGTTCTTTTCTTCTTCACTATGAGAAAGAAGCTTGCCTATTGGAGGGTGGAACCAACTTCTACTGCTCTTCTCCACTCAAGGTGGCTATCAAACCTTTCTCCCTTCATTTGCTAGCATCTTGACGTGTTCAAGCATGAGTTCAAGCATCCTATATTTAGCATTTAGTTTTCAAAGCTTATAGAAAATAGGTGAAAATTCAAAATCTTCATTGCTATGCTTTGAGCACAGTTTGATCAATATGATGCCCATTTGTTTGATTTTGATAAAATTCACTCTCCTATGAGCAAAAATTGGTGCCTACTTCTCATGGGCTTCTTGATGATGATTTTGTTGTATATCTAGCTCAAGTATAGACTTGTTTAGTTACTTCTACCCAACTCTCGAGCGCTGAAGATGAAGAAGACCACCCCCCAAACATCAACCTCAACAACCATTCATAGAAGACACCAAGAAGTAGGTACCTAAGAGTACCCTAGCTAGCCATAAGAAGTACACTGCCTAAAGCCACTATTTAGCCAAAAGCCAATCGATGAGTGGAGATCTACTAAGCAAGAGTCCACACCCCTAGTCTCAAGACCTTAGAAGCTCAAAGTTTCTATGAAGGATGGGTTCTAGATACTTCACGGTTTGCACCCTAATCCCTAAGTCACCTACAAAAATCAAACGATGACCCCTAACCTAGTTCGAGCACCCAATGATGGTAATAGTCGATATCTTGACAGGCTGCAAGGCTTCTACAAAGGGAACCCCTACATTGGGTCTCGAGATCATCCAAACCCATATCACAAGCCTCGACAACCATGTCATCAAATGCTAAACCAAAGATGGAGTGGAGACCTAAAGGCATGCCTATGATGGCAACCCCAAAGTTTAAGAATGGAGAACATTGGCTACCACCGCGACTCATGTGCTAACACCACCTCCAAAGAAGTTGAAAGAGTCTATGGACACACAAAGAAACAAGAGGCAGTTCTGTCATGTCCATGTGTAATAGCAACCCATTTAAGTAGAGCCACACATGGTGCTAAGATCCCAAGAGAGCCGTACACATGCTTCCTTTTTTGGCACTCCCAAAAGTAACGCCAAGGCTCAAAGGGATCACCACGACCCAAAACCCCCCTATGCGCCCCACAACACCAACTTGCTTCTGGAATTGGAAGGACAAAGCTTAATCAAGCGCGCTAACATCATGTGCAATGGTCGTACCTAACTCCATTCCCAAAGAGCCACACATGGTGCCAAGACAAAAAGAGCTATGCACATGTGTGGTGGTCGTACCTAACCTATTCCCACCATCAAAGAAGAGTCACACATGGTGCCAAGACCCCAAGAGAGTTGTGCACAAGTGCACTGATCATACCTAACTCCATTCCCATCAAAGAAAAGCCACACATGGTGCCATGACCCCAAGACAGCTATGCACATGCTTCCTTTTAGCACCACCAACAAACAACCCTAAGGCTAAAAGGAATCACCAACGACCCACAACCACCCCGTGTGCGCTATGCCACAACACCAACTTGCCAATTGGAATTGGAAGGAAAAAATCAAGTGCACCACCAAGGCCATGAAGGTGAGGTCAAAGCTTTCGTCATGGACGGGAAAGCAGTTCTCTAACTTTATTTAGTGAGCCCACACAATAAACCGAAAACCTTAAACCCCCATTGTACATATGTAATATATCACCCCTAACAATTGTATAGACACACCCAACAATCATTAAAAACCAAAACAAAACAAAGAAAAAACCTCAAAAAAACTAAAACAAATGCCCGTGCATACACACAAAACACATGATAAGCCGAAAACCTTAAAACTCCGTTGTACATGTAACATACGTCCCAATCAATTGTACAGCACATATACCCATGAATGGTTAAAAACCTAAAAGCCAAAACAAAAACAAAAACAATAAAATAATAAAATAAACGTATGTGCACACACACACAAAACACACCCACCGCACACACACCTCTTCATGAGTACACTCTCTACACACAATTTTCATGTATATACATACACAAAACACACACCATCATACCTTCACTCTTTAAACACACATATGTACCCACGTGCACACCTCCCTTTATCCACACACACACACACATGTGTAAACACACACAAAAGGAACATGCACACTTCCTAAAATATAACAACCCACAAATGCCCCACACGTTTGTACAACACACCTTACATTGCAGGCACGTGCAAAATCCAGCAAACTCTCTATACATACATTTGTATAGAGAGTTATGCACAAGCATACACAAGCAACCACACGTGCATACCTCTCCTTTTTTTGTTAAATTCTTTATTTATCAACACCCACCTCTGCACGCCCACCTCTGCACCAATCACCAGTGTCTTTTTTCTTGTTTAAGTCACTTATTTATTTTATTTAAAAACTCATAATTTTTTTCAAAAGAAAATCAATATTTAAATTTAAATTTATCACAATTGTGATAAATTTAAATTTATCATAATTTTAAAATTAATCAAATTTTAGAAAAAAAATAAGTCGGCAGGCTGGGCGTAGGCTCGCGTTTTTGCATGAATAGGGCGGGCTTTCTATTGGTAGCCAAATGAGAGAGCCAAATGAGAGAGAGAGAGAGAGAGAGAGAGAGAGAGAGAGAGAGAGAGAGAGAGAGAGGGGGGGGGGGGAGGAAAGACTATTATAGCTCACCCAAACCCCCTTCGAAACACATCTAACAAGAAGATTACCTGGTGCCAAAACTATCGTGAGGATCTTTCCATTGGCCGAGCTCGTAGCCCTTGAAGTCTCCAAGCTCCACAACTCCTTGAGAAGCAATTCCACCG
This sequence comes from Cibotium barometz, assembly GCF_041138505.1. Taxonomy (NCBI): domain Eukaryota; kingdom Viridiplantae; phylum Streptophyta; class Polypodiopsida; order Cyatheales; family Cibotiaceae; genus Cibotium; species Cibotium barometz. Next base: position 3,558,283 of record NC_141052.1, read on the forward strand.
CGCCTCCCACGAGCATTGTCACACACTTCCACGTTGCACTACGTGTATTCGTCCCTCCTCTCACCTCACTTCACTCACACACTCACTAGCATGGATTGGAGAGATATTAGCAAGAGCAAGACTCTATTGCATAATGGGAGAGTTCTTTGTATTATGAGAGATATTCACTTATATACATGGCCATAAGTGTTCACACTCACTTAAACAATAGCCAGCCGGGCACTTTAGGCTCATAAGAGGCCTAATGCTATTACAATGACTACTCTCATAATATATCCATAAATTACATCACTTAGGACTTCATCCTAACTTACTACCACGTGCTCTTAAAGAGGAAATCACCATAAGTATTCCATCGGACCACGCGTGCCGGTCCAAGTTGTAGATTTGGACACCATTGCTTCATACCTTGAATGTATGACCTTTTGGTGTATCTACCTTAACTCCTTGATGTAAGATAATGGTAGTAGTTGCTCTTGTTAACCCTAGGAATGGGTTAATATTTTTCCCTTCCTAATGTCGATCGTGTCCTCGTGATCACGTTGAAGACCTTTGTGTGGGAAGAATTGACAAGCTTTATTGATGGCTTTTGATGTTAAGTGACGTTCAATGGTCATTTTTCCTCCGGAAGAAATAAGAAAGACTAGTTAGTAAATGAAAAGGTTAAAGATTAGCAGGAATTCCTAAAGAGGTGGGGACAGTGGGGGTTTTTTGTGTGAGTGATTGCATTTTTATATTTTTCTGAGCATTTTTTTTATGGATTATGTTTTTTGCTCACTTTGTTTTTAGCAATCATAAGCATAGTTACATGTTATTTGTGTTACTTGGGAAACTATTCAAAGATTAATTTTAGCAATCATAAGCATAGTTACATGTTATTTGTGTTACTTGGGAAACTATTCATTTAAATTCAAAGATTAATTTTAGATAAATTTATTTATCTATGAGAAATATTTAAATGTTAAAAGAGGAATTCCTATGACATTTATAATTCCATCATTTAGATGGGAAAAGAGAAATTCCTAGCATATTGAAATAATGGATATTTTAGATGAATTTATTTTTATGAGAAATAATTGACGAAAAAAAGAGGAATTCCCATGACATTGGAATGCAAATAATCAAATGCAAAAAGAGGAATTCCCATGGTATTTGAGATCCAAGAAATTAAATGGGAAGAAGAGGAAATTTTAGTATAATTCAATTTATGATTATTTACCAAAAGTTGAAATATGGGTAGAATTGATTTCTACAAATCCCATGAATTCTTTTATTCAAAAGAGGAATATTGAATATAATTCAATTGAGGAATTGAGAAGGAATATGGAAATAGTCATCGAGAAAAAGAACTTTTGATTAGGCCAAACGATTGGTAGAAATTTAGAAAAAGTCCCATTATCGGTATCGAACTAGAAAAAGCTATTAAATGGGAATAGCATGTGAATGGATGTGATAAGATGTGTATGGGATGCGATAGGGTGTGAATGAATGTGATAAGATGAAAATAGGATGTGATGTGATGTAATGAAATGGATGTGGATGTGAATAATGAGATGAGAGGATATGTGAAAGGGTGAGATGGGAAGTACATGGATGTGGAAGTGGATGTGTATGTGGAAGAATGGATGTGAATGTATAGATGTGGATGTGTATGTGTATGTGTATGTGGAAGAATGAATGTCGATGTGTATGTGGAAGAATGAATGTGGATGTGTATGTGGAAGAATGGATGTGGATGTATGGATGTGGATGTGGATGTGTATGTGGAAGAATGAATGTGGATGTGTATGTGGAACAATGGATGTGGATGTAAGATGTGGATGTGTATGTGGATGTATGGATGTGGATGTGTATGTGGAAGAATGGATGTGGATGTGTATGTGGAAGAATGAATGTAGATGTGCATGTGGAAGAATAGATGTGGATGTATGGATGTGGATGTGTATGTGGATGTGAATGTATGGATGTGGATGTGCATGTGGAAGAATGGATGTGGATGTATGGATGTGGATGTGGATGTGTATGTGGATGTAGATGTATGGATGTGGATGTGTATGTGGATGTATGGATGTAGAGGTGTATGTGGAAGAATGAATGTGGATGTGTATGTGGAAGAATGGATGTGGATGTATGGATGTGAATGTGGATGTGTATGTGGATGTATGGATGTGGATGTGTGTGGAAGAATGGATCTGGATGTGTATGTGGAAGGATGGATGTGGATGCGTATGTGGAAGAATGGATATGGATGTGTATGTGGAAGAATAGATATGGATGTGTATGTGAAAGAATGGATGTGGATGTGTATGTGAAAGGATGTGATGTGATGTGAATCAGGATGTGAATGAATGAGATGTGAGTCATGCGAATCGGATGTAAATGTATGATATGGGATGTGAATGGATGAGATGTGATGTGATGAGAATCGAGATAAGAATGAATGAGATGAGATGTGAAATGAATGAGATGAGATGTGATGTATATTGAGACAAATATGAAATGAATGAGGTGTGATGGGATGTGAATATGGGTTGATGCGCAAGTGGATGAGATGTGATGAGAATAAATGAGGAAAGATGTGATGAGATGAAAAAATGATGTGACTGGATGAGAATGGGTATACAAATGAATTGGATATGGATTAAGTAATGTGGACGGATATGAAACAATGTGAAAGATGAGAGTTCATTATAGGAACTCTATTTATGACCTGTTTTTAAATGACCGTTTCATGTCAAAAATGCTGGGGAAGCATTTTGACCGTCTTGTGATTGAGGTCGTGGTGGTGACCTAACTGATAAAGTTGCAACAGCTAACAGAGAGTCAACCAAGGACGTTTCGCGTAGCAAGGTCGGCCGAGGTCTTGACCAGCCTCGGTTTGATTTAAATGGTAAGCTTCCAGTACAGTGGATGAGGGACCAAGGAAGTGGCCTATGAGTGAAGCGCTAGGTGACCTGCGAAGGATCCTAGAGGGTGCTGACCATACGGTGCTCAGGCTCTGGGTCACCGAAGATACCCACACGTGCGTCAAGGAAGATATTGGAACAAGGAGTAAGAGTTGTTTTCTGAAACCGGGCATGGATCTGGTTGATTGACCTTGCTGGTCCTCAACGGATGAGTCCATGGCCTTTTTATATGGATCTGTTGGTTGATCTTGTTGATCTTCAATGGAGATTCCATCTTGATTTTTATAAGAGAATATATTGACGGGTACTATGAGCTAGGAACTATCGAAAAGGCCCCTGAGTGGACAGGTGGTGAGCTTTCTGGTTGCCAATGATGCCATAAGTACTCCGATGAAGGAATGATTGAAAATTAGGATTCAACCAGATATTTTGGAGGATTATGATCAATGACACTATGGTTTCATTAAATGATTGTTTTAAAGATAGCTGAATCTGTGAAGAAGGCAATTTCATATTGGGTGTGTAAGTGGTGTGACTAGCGTTAAATTTGCATGAATATTCGGCTAGGGGGCCTAGGAACTCTTTTCCCTGGTACCCAGGACAAAACCTAACCAAATTCTTAATTGGATCCCATCACTACAGTGGTTGGGCGGCTGGCTAACCCATGGGACTGGATGGGGTTAGGCTGGACTGATGGATCCGTAAAATGAGGCTCAATTCTATTATAGTACGATAGATGAAGTAAATCCCGGATAGTAATTGTTCTATGGAAAAAGAATCAACGGATGTGCCTCTCGATGGGAAAAAAAGCGTTGATTTCTATGATCCAAGTGCAAGTTTCTTCCTTGATCTGACTAAGAGATTCATAGGTTCGGTCGGATCAGTTTGGTCAGTAATGACCCTGACTACGTTAGAGTAAAAATATCCTGGAGGAATCGCCCGTGCTTTCTCAAGATGAGGGAAGTTTTTCCAGTTCGATTTTTGAAGAACCGAGGGATTAGTCTCTTGTCCGGATATCCGTGAGCGAGGCCCTGAATGAGGGATCCTGCCCCATGTAAGGAGTGCTACTTCCGCTGCTAGCACCCCCGAATTCGTTGCGCGGAGGGGGCAGGGATCTTTCACCTACCCTTGGGAATCTATGATGGAATCCTTGGAATGGATTGGCTCCATACGAATCAGGCTGACATTCATTGTCACAATGGAACCATCTCTTTCCTTGACCTTCACGGGAATAAAGTTCAAGGAACTGGAATTTTCGGATCCCCAGTGCTGCAATTAGTCAAGGCTTCTAAATTGTTAAAAGGGCTCAAAAAGAGGCAAGCTATTTATGTCGTTAAGATGAATCCGGTAGACATAAATGCAAGGCTAAAGAACCAGAGTGGTTACATGAGTATGTAGATGTGTTCCCTAAAGAGCTGAATGAGATGCCTCCTCCGACTCGCGAAGTAGATCATGAGATCGAGTTAACCCCCGAAGCTCAGCCAGTAGCCCAGCGTGCATACACAATGCCAGTCCCTGAAGCCATAGAACTTAAGGAGCAGTTAAGACAACTGTTAAAGCAAGGATTCGTCAAACCCAGTGTTTCACCTTGGGGTACGCCCGTTCTCTTTCAGAAGAAGAAAGATGGAACGTTAAGGCTCTGCAGAGGATTGAATCAGTTAACAATTAAGAATAAGTATCCTATCCCTAGGATTGATGAACTTCTGGATCGGTTAAGTGGAACCCAAATGTTCACGAAGATAGATCTCAAATCCAGGTAGTACTACCAGATCAGAATCAAGGAACAAGACATCCCAAAGACAGCATTCAATACTCGCTATGGGCATTATGAGCTCACAGTCATGCCATTTGGATTGACTAATGCCTCAGTGACGTTTAACCACCATCTCATGCAGGATATTCTAAGAGAATACTTGGATGACTGTATGTCTTCTTTGATGACATCTTGGTATACTCAAAGAATGCTGCAAATCATGATGATCATGTGCGCAAGGTCCTGGAAATCCTAAGGAAGCACCAACTCTTTGCAAAAAAGAGCAAGTGTTCTTTCTGTGTTGACCAGGTGGAATACTTGGGATTCATAGTGTCTAAAGATGGGATTTCTCCTAACCCCACAAAGATCCAAGCAATCATAGATTGGTTGGAACCCAAGATGGCAAAAGAAATCAGAGGATTCATATGATTAACCGGATGGTATAGAATCTTTATACCCAGGTATGCTCAGATAGCATCCCCTTTAGCTAACCTTCTCAAGAAGAGTATCCTATTTCAGTTGACTGCTATGTGTCAGAGTGCCTTTGATAAGCTAAAGACAGCCTTAGTAAAACCAACCCTATCCTTAAATTGCGAGATTTTACCAAACCTTTTAAAGTAGTTACTAATGCTAGTGGTTTTGCCTTAGGCGGTGCTCTTATGTAGGAAGGTCATGCAGTGGCCTATGAATCCAGAAAGCTCAAAACACATGAGAGAAATTATGCCGTCCATGACTTGGAGTTACTCTCAGTAGTGTATGCTCTGAAGTTGTGGAGACATTATCTTTTGGGACAAAGGTTCACCTTGTTGACAGATCATCAAAGTCTGAAGTGGATCTTCAACCAAAGGGATCTCAACATGAGTCAAAGGAGATGGATGCAGAACCTGCAGGAATTCGATTTTGAAATCAAGTATCAGCCAGGGAAAGAAAATGTGGTAGCAGATGCGCTCAGCAGAAAAGCCTCCTTGCTTGCAACAATTACTTTGGTGTCAAATCCATTGATCAGTGAAGCAAGGGAGAAAATCATGCAGGACAAATTCTTTTCCCCTATTGCTACCCTTCTGATGCAGGAAAGCAAGACTCCTCAAGAAATGAGTCGAGTTCTTGGGTACAAATTGGATGAAGGATGCATGTATTATAATAATCAGCTATGTATTCCCAAAGATGAGGGAATAAAGGGAAGGATTCTGAGAGAAGTCCATGATAGCCTGATAGCTGGACATCCAGGGTTTATAAAAACCTATATGTCTGTGAAGAAAAGCTTCTTCTCGCCACCAGGACTCAAAAAGGATGAACTTGATCATGTGCGGCAATGCTTAATGTGTCAAAGAGTCAAGGTAGAGAGAGTCAAGATGCCAAGAAAGCTACAGCCCCTAGACATTCCACAGATGAAGTGGGAATGTATCAGTATGGATTTTGTCACTAGACTACCTTCATTGCAATCAGGTTATGCCATTTACCTCTGGTTGAATTTGCTTACAATGCTTCTTAACATCAAAGCATTTGGAGGATGAGCCCTTTCAAAGCTCTGTATGGACAAGATTGCCTTACACCATTGACTTGGTCCGACCCATTGATCAGAGTCGAGCTGTCCAGACAGATGCTTGATGACATGGACCAGCAAATGCAATCAATCTGTAAAGATATTAAGGCAGTCCAAGATAGGCAAAAGCAATATGCATATAAAAAGAGATCTAAGAGAATGTTTGAAGAATCAGATGTGGTCTTCATTCGAGTACGACCCAAAAGTTCCTTATCTTTAGGGAAGTACAAGAAGTTCTCTCCCAAATACTATGGACCGTATGCTGTTATAAAGAATGTAGGAGATTTAGCTTATAAACTTCTTCTGCCTCCCCATCTCAAGGTACATAATGCTTAAGAAGTATGTACCCAGCCCGAGTCACGTGCTTGATGATGAACAATTAATTTCTCCGACTCAAGGCCAGATGGTACTCCAACCTGAAGAAATCCTTGACGTTTGGGAGAAGGTTCTCAAGAGCAAAGTCCTCATAGAGTTTTTAGTCAACTGGAAGTTCTTCCCTCTAGAAGACGCCACTTGAGAGAAAGAAGAAGAGTTGGTAAAAGATTACCCCCACTTTGCGAGATGAGGACATCTCGTGTTTTTCAAGTGGGAGACAATGTAAGATTCCTCCTCAGCCTGAATAATGAATAAGCTTTTACCTCAATCCATTGTAATCATTCCCTATTTCAGAATGCAAGAAAATATTATTTTTGCCTAGAGAGAAGAAAAATTCTAGAGGGAGGTAATTCAATATTGAGATATTTTTGGATATAAAAATTTTCCTGATGTCTAAAATATAATTCCCTGAAACAGAAACTCAAAATAAATTCTCTAATGTGTATTAGGAATCAATTAAAAATGTGTATTAAAGGCCTTAGCCTAAGGGTCCAGATTTTCAAAAAATTTAGAATTATGGTCCAATTAAAGTTCCTATGGGCCATTAGGATTAATCCAAGTGTTGGGATGAGATAAATCCAAAGAATAAAAGAAAATACCCATACATAAGATGAAGAGTTGACTGAGTACAAGGTTTATTAGTTAAAAATTAAGAGATATTAGAAAAAAAATGAGATATTTAGAGGAAATGATGCATTTTTGACACCTCAGTAAATAAGGAGAGAATGCCACATTAAGGAGGTGCATTTTTCTTCATGATTACTTGAGTTTTTTAATCTAAAAAAATGGGATATTTTTCTCTCTCCTCTCTCTTGGACCAAATTGGATCAAAAAGGGAGCCAAACTGGTCCAAATCTTGTCCAAATTGAGTCAAATTGAAGCTGGAAAGCTCTAGAACCCAATTGGACTTGGTTAGAGGCCTCCCTCACCTATAAATAGACCCTTGTTCCTTTGTATTCTCATCCTTGAGCCATACCATGCCAGTATTATATTAAAATAATCATATTTTCTATTATCCTCTACTTTTGGGGAGCTTGGAGCTTCTCTCTCTCTTCAACAACTCTTGGAGTTCTCTTCTCTTTTTGCTAACCAATTGATTGGTTGGGGGATTCACTACTAAAGAAAGCCTTCAAGCGAATCTTAGAGGTAAGATGGATTTTATGGTTTTTTTTCAATTTTCTCAATGACTTTATTCTTCTCAACCCCTCTCAAGCTTGAGAAGCTTTCTAAATGATTGTTTTAATTCAAATCAAGCTTTCCCTAAGAGTCTTAATGTTTAATTAAGAGAAAGTTAATCTTTATGCTTAATGCTTTCTTTAAGTAAATCTCTCTCTCAAAAAGAATAGTCATCTCTATGGCTAATTCTTTAACAAAAGAATGTTTCTCAAAGATAATCTCTTATTTCAAAACTAAACTCTAGGCTTGATGAGCTAGAGATTAAGAAAATGATATTTTCATGATTTTGTGCTATTAAAATAATGGTTAATTCTTTTAAATTTTTTATGAGTAGTTAAAAAAACTACTTTAACTCATTCTAAATTACAAAAGAATGTTTCTCAAAGATAATCTCTTATTTCAAAACTAAACTTTAGGCTTGATAAGCTAGAGATTAAGAAAATGATATTTTCATGATTTTGTGCTATTAAAATAATGGTTAATTCTTTTAGATTGTTTATGAGTAGTTTTTTTAAAAAAACTACTTTAACTCATTCTAAATGAGAAATGGATTATCCTAACAAATTGGGAAAAGAGGAATGTTGAAATTAGCTTAATCTAGTGAGATAATCATAGTTATGTTTATAATTATGGTTAAAATTATGATTTAAATTCATAGTTTAAATTTAAGCTTAAAAGTAGAACTTCTATCATATTTTCATTACAACCTTTTATTCTTTTAGGAAATTTAAAAATTATCAGTAATAGCAGCACAGCAAAGCTATGGTAAATTTTTAAGAAAAAAATACATATCTTATTTTTATGCATAATACTAAAAGAGGAACTCCTACCATATTGTAGGTTTAGAAATTTTAAGTAAAAAGAACTATTTTTACCATATTCATGAAAGAATACTTTTTGTATTTATGCATAATTATTTAATTAAGAAAAAAGAGAAATTTATGATAAATTTATTTTATGTAATTATAAGAATTTTTAAATGATAAAAGAGGAATCCCATGACATTCAGAATTCAATCATTTAAATGCAAAAAGAATAATTTTTTGCATATTCAAAATAATGGATATTTTTATTTAATTTAAAAAGATAAATTTTTGATAAATTTATTTGATGCATAAGAATTTTTAAATGATAAAAGAGGAATTCCCATGACATTTGGAATTCAATCATTTAAATGCAAAAAGAGAAATTTTTGGCATATTCAAAAAAATGATTAATTTTATTTAATTAAAAAGAGAAATTTTCATGGTATTTTAAGTAGAAAAAGGTTTAAATTAATTTTGATGACAAAAGAGGAGTTTTCACCATAATTCCACCTAGAAAATTAGGGAATATTAATGTTGATAATTAAATTGGTGGAAAGAATATTCTTAGATATTTTTATGTGGATAAATCACCAAATTGATATATGCCCAAAATTAGATTAGTGGAAGAAGAGTATTTTTATAAAATCTCGATACTCTCGTATAGAACTATTTTTTTTTACTGTATTGTGGTTAGGATGGAAAGAAACTCATGATGGTTAGAATTTTTTTTACGATTAGAAGTTCCGTTAATTCATCTGAAGAAAATCCGTAGGAATCAAAGTTAGAAGTGAACCGAATAATTTTGGGTTAGACCACATCCGTGAGAATGGTGCCAGTAAATTACTTGCCCATCTCTTGAATCTGAATCAAGCAAAACCCTCGTGACCAATTCCAAATCTTGACACAAAGAATAGACTACCATTGAATTAGAGTAGTTTTTCTTTAACCAAAATCACCAAGAATCAAATTGGAAATTCAGTCAAATGATGGGTAGATTACCCTGATGTGAGATCAATGATTCTCATTAAGAAAATCTGAATTATGGGTAAAAGGTCTTATGGAATCAAACTCAAACCGGGAATTCTACTTGCATAGAACCTCTGTTTTCTTTTAAAGGACTGTTTTATGCCAGAATGCTGGAGGAAGCATTTGGTTTGTGATTAACTAAGGAGAGACTTGTTGTTGCAACAGCTGGCAAGGAGTCATCGAGGGACGTCGCTCGCGGGCAAAGCCTGCCGAGGTCTTGACCAGCCTCGGTATGGTTAAAAATGATACGCTTTCGATACGATGGGCGAGGACCAACAAAGCGGTCCCTGAGTGAAGTGCTAGGACACCTAAGTAGGATCCTAGAGGGTTCTGACCAGGTGATGCACGGGCTCGTGGTTTCTAGGACACCCATGCGTACATTGAGGAAGATATGGATGAACTGGAAGGAATTACTTTTGTGAACTAAATTTTGATATTGGATCTCGTTGGTTGACCAACTGGTCTTCAACAGAGAGTCCAGATGATAAATCTTTGTAAAACAATGGACTCAATATTTTGGAGGATTATGATCAGTAATACTATGATTTCATTGAAAGATTATTTTAAAGACAGCCGAATCTGTTAAAATGGCAATTTCATATTGGGTGTGTAAGTGGTATGACTACTTTAAATTTTGCTTGAAGCACCGACTAGAGGCCTGGGAACTCGTGTAGAGCCGATCCTCTCCTCCTGCAGATGCCCTAGGTAGGTAGATTATCCACCTCTTCTTGCGTTTCAAGGCTTTCATCAACCTTTGATGGGTTCTAGGGATGGTATCCCTCATGTCATCCCCATCCACATGTTGTTAGTGGCATTTCTAGATGTTTCTATATCCTTGCCACGTCGCCGCGCAACAGATTCAAATTATCCATTTCCCTCTGTTTCGCCATTGTTCTTCGCATATCGAGATCTTGTTTTTGTTAAGCTCAATAGCTACAATTGTTACTCTGCTTCACCCACCTTCAAGTCCACCTCCACTTCCTCAGATGTGGGAAAGAAGATTTGACCTATCTTGGCAGCATTTTCCTTATCCCTCCTAACCCTAGGAGTCCTCACTGTGTTAGCATTCCTGGGGCTAGAAGGTTGGGTTGGTAAATCCGGTCTTAGACCGTGTCCTGCACTTGTTGATGGGCCCGTGCCCACAGATTGCACTTCATCTTCCGTGCCGTGCTGGTGGAGACCAAAAAATCCCCTGGCCATATTAAAGATTCTACTGGACTTCACAGGAGAAGTTGGTTTTTCTTCCTCTCCAAAGCCAGAGAATATTAGCCCTTCTTCCATGGATTCTTTCGCTACTTGTTTCTATGGTGGTCAGATTTTCCCAAGCTACATAACTCAATTGAGTGCTCGATGAGTGATCTGAATCAACACTTCTTTGGTAGGAAAAACCTGGATGATTTGATGCACTGTTGTCGGGGTAAGGTCGTCTCCAATGAGTTTCCCTAACCTCAAGTACATGAGAATGTGTTTCAATAGGCCAAATCACTACTCTAACCTCTATGATTGGTTTTTTGTCAAGTTGACTCTTCTTGTCGTGAAACAACTGATCTTCGTAAAACATGAGACTACCATTTACGTCGTAAAGTAGTAGACTGCAATTTATGCCGTGAACTATGTTTCACGCCATCATGAGCAACTCATGTTTCACGCTTCAAAATTTCAGCTTAGAATTGCAGTAATTTAAGTCGAGGCGACTCCTATGGTGTGCTTATGAACTTATCTTACCGTTGGTCTGACAACCCTTACTCTGTGAATAAAACTTTTCTTGCCATGAAGTTGCATGTCTCCATGAACTAGCAGAGTGTAGTTCACGTCATGAACCAGGTGGTGTTTCACGTCGGTAAACTAGTTTGTGTTTCACGTCATGAACTAGAATAAATTTCACATCGTGAACTGTTTCGTTGGACTTTCACGAGATAAGGTTTTTAGCGTTTCTTTGTGTCAGACGTGTCAGGATAAGGTGCCCTAACTTTAGTAATGCAATCCCAAAATTTCTAGCGTTGATTATAGAGAGTGTTTCACATCGTGAAGTAGTAGACTATGTGTCACGTAGGCTGTAATGCCTGTGACCGACGGCAGACCGGATGGCCATATCCGGGGTTCAGTGGGAGAGGACGCCCATGCGGAGTCATGGGCGGCCAGGCCAGTGTGGATGGTAGGCCACACACTATATAGCCTGGGGGATGAGGGGCAATCCTCATTCTTCCTCTATGGCTAGGTGGTGAGCCACCGTCCCCTCTTGTGGTAACGCCCGTAGCGGCGTTACGGGAATGTAACACTGGTATCAGAGCGTGGTTCAAGGGGATCGTGAGAGTCCGCGCGTGAACGGGGCCCACTCGATGGTTTTCATCCACAATCTTCTCACTCTTATCTCGAATGGAGGGTGTGGAGGGAGGCGGCCAAGGAAGAATGGAAGGGAAGAACTCTCTCTCTCTCTCTCTCTCTCTCTCCCCCCGTCACACACAACAATACGAATTGCAGGTAAGAGCTCGTTTTTTCTCTGCGTTGAAGCTTTATGCGAAATAAATTTTGTTTAATAATGAAGCTTGTCTGCGAAGAAGTCGTTGAAGCTTGTCTGAACAAAAGCGTTTCGAAGGCAACGTTTTGTGTGTGGGAGACGTGGGGCGAAGAACAGCCTCACTGCGTAGACTAGCCCCACTAGCCCCACGGCCGCGTTGAAGAGCCTGGGGGGGGGGGGCTTGCCTTGGAAACGCGAAGATAGCCCACGAATGAAAGCTAAACGAATTCTGCGTGTGGGGCGAGAGAATCATTTGCGCCATTTTTATGCGCCGTTTGTGTGGGCGAAAGTCTGCGTGAACATGTGGAGACGCCGTGTCTTGTCGCTGATGGAGGGCGTCGGTGTTGTCCATGCCTGAGCAGGCCGACCTTGGAAGGGCGTGCAATGCCGTCAAACCAGGGCAGCGACAGCCAACTAGCCCCACGGCAACGCCCAGGCAGGCCAGGCCATGCCAGCGGGCAGCCAGGGCCAGGCCAGCCTTGGGCGGCGAGCCCCCAGGCGGCCTAGGCGGCCACGCCAACCAGGCCAGCCAGGGGCGGCTGCAGCCAAGCCAGCCCAGTGGCCAGCTAGGCGGCCAGCTCAGGCGACCAGCCGGCCAGGCAGGCGGGCGGCCAGCCTTAAGCGCCCAGCGGGCGGCCAGCCCAGATGGCCGGCCAGGCAGGCGACCAGCCAGGTAGGCAGCCAGCCCAGTGGCGACCAGCAACGACCATCAGGCAGCCGACCAGTGCACGAAAAGAAAAAAAACATATATTTTAATTGTTCGTTTTTAATTTATTAAAAATGAAGCGGGCGGCCAGCCCAGTAGGCGGCCAGACTCAGCCCTAAGGACACTCCCCACGGGCGGGCGGCCACGCCCAAAGCGGCAAGGGCCAGCCCAGCCCGTTATTTTTTTATTTTATTTTTTTAAACAAAAAAAACAAAACACACAAAACAACAGTACACCCCACGAAATAAAACCAACACGGCCGTCGCGCCGTGTGGCCGTAGTGCCCGTTTTCCACGAAAGAGACCCACCGCACACGGCCGTAGCGCCGCGTGCTAAGAGAGAGACAAATCCCACGGCCGTAGTGCCAAGTCCTTCGAGAGAGAGCCGTTCTATGGCCGTTGTGCCTAGTGAACACGTCTATGACCGTAGCACCTCGAGGGTAGCACATGTGGTGATCACACATTTGGTTCAAAAGACTAAATTTAAGTTGAGCATAGCCTTAGTATTAACCATCAAAGTCACGTAGTTTGGCTATAGTGTAAATCTAAAACTGCGGTGTGTTTTACTGGGGCTAAGAAGACCGGTAGTGGCATCAGTTGTGCCCAAATTAGACGAAGTGCTTATCACGAGAAATCAGATAAGCCTAATTGAGCCGTAGTGCTCATAACCCTTCACAATCTTTTAACAGTTGCTAGAAGATTGTGATAAACTTTGGCAAATGAGAACCATGTACAAGCGTAGTCTTGATGTGGTTATGCCTTGTGTCCAAACAAGTTGCTTACTGTTTGTAGCAACAAGAAAACCTTGACCCGTAGAGGCAAGCTGGCCCTTGTTGGTAGTAACAAAATAGTGTCACTACTTGGGCCTAGAGAGTGGTGATTTGACTAGTTTGATTTAGTCACGTAGATTGCCTTATCAAAGTAATCCCTAAGCTGTGTATTACTTGGGATAAAGGGGCTAGCAGTGCTGCTAGCAGTACTCAATTGAATGGTTTATCTAGGAGTACTAATCTGAGGGATTAGCATACGCCTAGATAATAATAGCAGATTTAGGATTGATTTGTAGAAATCAAAGGTAAATCTAAAGGGGTATAGTCTTGAGATGTAATGCTCAATGCCCTTATAGAAATTGATCGAAGAGAACTGTTCTTAAACTTACTAGCATGGTTTTCTCTTCTTTTTATTGCCATGCGTTGACATCCCACTGCTCGAGAGTTTGTGGTGATCTTTCGAGGGAGAGAAGAGCCTTTTTATATGTCACATCAATTGGTTTGGTGGTAATTTGATGGTATGGGACATCAAATTCTCACGGAATCGATTGTAGTCTTGGTGGAATGGGACGCCAAGGCTTGTGCATGTAACTTGACTCTTTGGCAGGTCTGTATGTACACTTGTCTGTAGTGATAAAGTGTGCAAGATAAAATTTGAACTTTAAAAATTACCAAATATAGCCATAAGTTGGGATAAAACCCAGTTACAGAGTTCGGAGAAGCTCTAGGTAGCAAGACCATGATGGTGTGCTAGTGCTAACAGAGTGATTTAGTTCCGGAGTGATCTAAATCTAGAGGTTAGCAGTAAGACTAGTTTGGTTGGACAATTTCATGCATGGGGGACGCCCTATAGCATTTTGCAAGTGTAGTCTTGCCTATGTTCAACATAAGTGTGCGATTGTGAGCACATTTTAGTTGCTACCATATGAATTTGGAAAATATATTACTTTCCTACATAAGCAATTGTAATATTGCATGACAAGCTATTTTGCTTACAAAGTTCATGTGCGTGTAAACCCTATAAGTCGTATGACCCCTGGGAAATGAGTGGAGCATTTCTAGGATTTAATAAGGTTTTACATGGCAATAGTGAGTAGTATCTCACTCCAGATGAGCCTGGTTGTTGTTAGTATCGGATCCGACATATGTGTACATAAACTCGGGCTGAGTTAGGATAGAAGGCTAAGCCGGAAACTTAGCGGTAAATCCTACTGTATCTGGTGAGTTTTGACTTAACCGGAGTGTTAAGAAGTAAACTCAAAGTCTGGGGCTGAACTGGAGTGTTCGGAGGCAGACATATCTTTTGTTAAATCGGAGAATTTAGCAAAAGATGAGCTTGGGGTGAACCATGGTACCCAGGAAAAAAAGCTCTTCACACTAAAATAGTGCACAATAATTTTAGGGTGATAAAAATCCATCGCAGGAATGTTTTATAACTTTCCATAGATGATAGATGAAGACCATGTACTTTACGGAGTTAAAGTACATAGGTGGTGACTTCGGCGCCACATTTTTCGTAGAAAGTCACCAGTGGTGTGGTTAGGTCAGCCGAGACTCCACAAGACCTATGCACTAGTTTTTAAGTTGACCTCTATGATAAGGACGTCCAAAAATTCGTGTTGTAATACCAGAGATTGTACTGCAATGTGCAATGGAGGGGTCAATTTGTGTAGTCACTTCTTAGCAGCAAGTGACTTAAGCATCTTGTTATAGATGGTTGTATATGGTACTCCCACTCGGGGGAGGTACGCCATTGGATACGGAGTTACTCACAGACTAGTATAAAGCTACTAGTGTGATGATAGTGGGTACGTAGTTACTCACTACTAATACATAGCTGCTAATAAAATTAAGATCCTCGAGTGAAAGATACTCTAGATCAACATTTTAAATTACCGAACCACAATCCATGAGTATCGAGGTACTCATAAATATGTTGACGTTGCTCAAATCAAGGACCGATTTGTTCGATGGTATGGAAAAGCAAGGAGAGTGGAGTAACTTGAAAGTTACACATCACTAATCCTAGTGAGTTGTCGAGGTCATCCGTAGTTTGATGATCCCCTCTACCTATCAGATAACATTCAATTTTGCAAGCCCTGGCATTTAATCCGTAGTGATTATGAGTTTAATGTGAGATATGGTTATGAAGTTCTTACAAGAGTACTCGTTTATTTGCTTGTCATTGGTTATAGCTTGGTAGAGATTGCCACCTGTGATGGGTAGGTAGCTTTGCCGCTATAATGAGGAGGCAGCAAATAATGTTCTCATAGTTATACTTCATACCAACACCAAACAGGGATAGGATGAAATTCCTAAGTTCATCATCACGAAGTACTATGATGTTTGCATTTATATTGAATGTATGATGTAATGAGACATTGGGCTTCTGTAATTACCATCAATTATCTAGCAACCTATGGCTTCGCAGAGCAAGCTCAGTCATTATCTGTGGATTGATAATGTGGTTATTAGTAGTTTGAAATTTTCTTGATAAATGGTACAACCCACCCAAATGATTCATAAGTGTGTAACCGCTTATGAAGGGTAATAATATGCAACAATGAAGCACTTTGTTACAAGTGTGAAACCAATGATCTGTTGCAAAGCAGTTTATCAATAGTACCACCATATGTGCGTAGACACTATACCACATCTTCGTTGCAAGATGTTTAAAAGTTTCTTGGAAGGACTCAAGAATATAACATATGATATTAAACACGGTCTAGATTTGTTCTTGGACCTATGACACTAGCGCGTAGTCCGCTTGAGAGTAGAGTTTTTTGAGGACAAAAACCTTTCTTGAGGGAAAGGAGGGATATCCTCAAATATCACATAAACTCGAATAGTTGTGTGAGTCCAGACAATACTTGAAGGGATGTGTCTGGTAATAGCAACAAAGAGTTGTAAGTGATTGGATGTAACTCGAGACACCCGTAGTGGTGCAACAATCTTTATCAAACATCTCCACATACTATATGGTATGCCCGCATATATAGTATGGCATAAGAGATAGGAAGTTTGATTGTTATATTTGAAGGGAAATCTTCAAAAAGTTACATTTACTCTGAGTTAGAGTAGAGTTTAACCATCCGTAGATTGATGGTAGTTAGAAACTCAACAAGATTCTAGAGCATATGCTTGTGAAAAGATGTTACTCTAAGAGAAAAGTATCTCTCAACTTTGGAACTAATCCTTGTGATGCATGATTAGATTGGCTCTAGTTTATTTCTCCTATGGCCGTAGAGCTTTCTAAGGAGAAGTTTTAACAAGTTGGTGATGCAACATGGTAGCGTAGTCTACAAATATCTAGTAGCATAGTCTAAGAACTTGCGCTACTAGAGTGCTCTCCAGTACATTAGCTTCTGTGCTAATGACATGATGCAAAATCAAGGCATGAAATTTGCCTTGGGGTTTTGGTTGAAATACCAAATCACGGCTTGCGTGAGTACTACTAGACATTTGCTTACCAATGACTTCCCCAGTTAATGGCACGTCGGATTGCCCGTAGCGGCGGTCGAGCTCAACCGGACACGTGGGAGAAATATGATAATTACTCCATTGACGACGGGTACTTACTTTATAAGGGTAGAGTATGTATACCAACTATTGGTGACTTTCGGGCCCAAATTCTTAAAGAAAGTCATGATAGTCCAAGAACGGGTCATCCTGGGATTCAGAAGACCTATGCACTAGTAAAAAGACAGTTTTATTGGCCTAGTTTGTTTAAGAACGTCCAGACTTATGTGCTGAAATGCAGTAAGTGCCAGGTCAATAAACAGAACGTCTTAAGGTTGGAGAACTACTCCGTCCCCACTGGACATTCCTCAAGGGAAATGGGAAAACATTTCCATGGATTTCATTACCGGTTTACCCAAGACGAGTCGAAGGAATGACTCGGTGTGGGTGGTAGTGGACAAGTTAACTAAAAATGGCAAAGTTTATTGCCACGAAGAAAACTGTAAAAACGCCAGAGTTGGCAAAACTCTTTATTGAACATCTCTACAAGCTATATGGCCTGCCCGCAGATATAGTGTCGGATAGAGATAGAAAGTTCAATTGTCATTTTTGGAGGGAAGTCTTCAAAAAGTTGGATACTACTCTGAGTATGAGTACGGCAGATCATCCGGAGTCTGATGGTCAAACTAAAAGAGTTAACCAAATTCTAGAGGATATGTTGCATTCTTATGTTAGTAAGAAGCAATCTAATTGGGAAGAGTACTTGCTCTTATTGGAGTTTGCCTATAACAGCTCCAAACACTCAGCGACTGGATTTACACCATTCATGTTAATGTATGGATTCCAGCCGAGATCTCCGATGGCTGTAGGCCGAGAAAAGGAGAAGATTCAATCTGTCAAGGATTTCCTTGAAGATATGAATGATATGCTCAGAGCCGCACGTGAGAGCATTCGTAGCGCTCAGGATCGCGCTAAAACTTATGCGGATAAAGACGAAGAAAGGTGACCTTTGCAGAAGGTGACTTTGTATTCCTCAAGGTTCCTGCGCAGTCAGAAACCATGAAAACGGGAAAGTGTAATAAACTTTCTCCGAGATATTGTGGTCCTTTTAAAATCCTTAAGAAGATTGGGGACGTAGCATATAAACTTGAGTTACCGGAGAGTTCTCAAGTCCATCCTGTCTTCCATGTCAGTAAACTGAAGAAATCAGTTCACGGGTTAGAGAACGCAGTTTCTCCAGAGATTTTGGTGGACTTGATAGAGCCACCAAAGATACCACATGAACCTGAAAAGATTCTACAGTATCGTGATATACAGACCCGACATAAAGTGTACCAGGAGGTACTTGTTAAATGGACAGATAGGGATGAGGAAGTAGCTACCTGGGAATGCCGTAGTGCAATTTCCAAAAGGTTTCCCAGTTTGTTTTCAAGGACGAAAACTCTTCTTAAGGGGGGGTGATGTCACGTAGGCTGTAATGTCTGTGACCCACGGCAGACCGGATGGCCATATCCGGGGTTCAGTGGGAGAGGACGCCCATGCGGAGTCATGGGCGGCCAGGCTAGTGTGGACGGTAGGCCACACACTATATAGCCTGGGGGATGAGGGGCAATCCTGTGGTCCTTTTAAAATCCTTAAGAAGATTGGGGACGTAGCATATAAACTTGAGTTACCGGAGAGTTCTCAAGTCCATCCTGTCTTCCATGTCAGTAAACTGAAGAAATCAGTTCACGGGTTAGAGAACGCAGTTTCTCCAGAGATTTTGGTGGACTTGATAGAGCCACCAAAGATACCACATGAACCTGAAAAGATTCTACAGTATCGTGATATACAGACCCGACATAAAGTGTACCAGGAGGTACTTGTTAAATGGACAGATAGGGATGAGGAAGTAGCTACCTGGGAACGCCGTAGTGCAATTTCCAAAAGGTTTCCCAGTTTGTTTTCAAGGACGAAAACTCTTCTTAAGGGGGGGTAATGTCACGTAGGCTGTAATGTCTGTGACCCACGGCAGACCAGATGGCCATATCCGGGGTTCAGTGGGAGAGGACGCCCATGCGGAGTCATGGGCGGCCAGGCTAGTGTGGACGGCAGGCCACACACTATATAGCCTGGGGGATGAGGGGCAATCCTCATTCTTCCTCTATGGCTGGGTGGTGAGCCAGAGGCCGTCCCCTCTTGTGGTAACGCCCGTAGCGGCGTTACGGGAATGTAACACTATGGTTCACATCGTGAACTGTTTCCTGCACGTTCACGTGTTAACAGCCGCATTAGCATAATAATGTTTAGAGTGCGATTTTCCTATCCAAAAGATCCAAAAAGGTTGTGCTGCCAAACAATTGGAATGCAATGTAAGTTACCAAACACAACCAATGGCTCCTTGTTTTTGTAATTTTTGTGATTTTTTAGAAAAAACAGAACAAAGCATATCACCAACTTCTAGTTCACGCTTTAGAAATTGGTGATGACAACAATAAAATTGAAAGTAAAACCAAGTGTAGCTTTCCTCTAGGCAATACCAAGTGCTCACCCACACTTCCAAACACACAATTTTCCACAACTACTCTAATTTCTTCTCTTCCACATAAACCTTATCTACATAGTTTTTCACAATGCACCTTCAAAATGCAAAGGCAATAGTGAATCTTACATAATGAGAGCTGGAGCTCTAAGAGGATGGAAGAAACAATGGAGTTTCCCTGGCAGCAGCGCCAAAAATGTTATGGGCTACTGTACCTCCCAAGAGACAATTCTACCCATTCACAATAGGAAGAAGTAACAGACTACAACTATTGTTGGGTACTTACCAGTGCTTCGAGCTCACGTCCCTTGAGGCTCTTCAAGCTCGCTTTTGGAAGCTCCACTCTTTCAATCTCCACCTCCATGTTGTCACACGGAGTCACTCACACCACAATGCAAGGCAATCTTCCTCTCACTCTCCAATACACATACATAGAAGAGGAACACGCACTAGAGTACACTCTCTCACACACACACACACAAGACAAAGCAAGAGCTCTCATAGCACAAAAGGGGATTGTATTCTTTTATTATGAGAAATTGCCTTTTATACATCTGTCTCTTATTCACACTTGGGCACCCAAAACTTATTAACTAAGGCCTTGGGTGGCCAGTATCTCAAAATGTATAACTTTTATAGTGCCTTTACATAACACTTATTAATGTCCTCAATTAGAGGAGCGTCATTGTTAATCCAAAATGGGATTAACACATTGGCCAACCTCGTAACCCTTGGGGTCTCCAAGCTCCATAACTCCTTGAGAAGCAATTCCATCACGTCTCCCATGAATCATCACACCACTCGCACACACTCACTAGCATGGATTAGAGAGAGATTAGCAAGAGCAAGGCTCTATTGCACAATGGGAGAGTTCTTTGTATTATGAGAGATATTCACTTATATACATGGCCATAAGTGTTTACACCACTCACTTAAACTTTGTAGTCGATCGGGCACTTTAGGCTCATAAGAGACCTAATGCTATTACAATGACTATTGTCATAATATATCCATGAAGTATATCACTTGGTACTTCATCCTAACTTAATACAACACACTCTTGAAGAGGAAATCACCATAAGTATTCCATCAGACCATTACGGGTGCCCGTCCAAGCTGTAGATTTGGACACCATTGCTTCATATCTTGAATGTATGACCTTTTGGTGTATCTACCTTGACTCCTTGATGTAAGATAATGGCAATATCTCTTGTTAACCCTACTAATGGATTAACAAAGATGCACTGACAACCCATAAGTCCAAAAGCAAATCTCCCTAAGTCCCCACACAAGTCAACTCCCAACAAATGCTTGTAAGTTACAGTTTATCTTAATGAGAAGAATTGCATACTTATGCGTATGACTTTAATATTTTAATGACTTTAATATTTTAATGCATACATATACATGTATCTAATTATACTCTACCCTGCAAATCATCATCTTATGCACTAAACATAATAAAATGTTGCTGCATGGTATTTGAATTATGTTTTGGTATCTCAACATCTGAGATCAATTATTTTTCAACCGCGTGTCATGTTGTGAAAAATAAAGTAAAAATATATATACTTTTATATCAAATAATAATAGTATATGTATACTAAGAAGTTAATTGATAGAAAAAGTAATTTATATATGTATACTAAGAAGCTAGTTAATAGACCTCTCCAAAAGTAATTTATATATGTATACTAAGAAGCTAGTTAATAGACCTCTCCAAAAGTAGTCTATGTATACTAAGAAGCTAGTTAATAGACCTCTCCAAAAGTAGTCTATTTTTACACACAACCCAATTTAGCAAAATGACCTGCAGGGTTGTAGACCGATACTATTCTCATAAGTTTAAGTATGAACTCGGCTATATTTTGGTGAAAGACTAGACAGATACAATTGCTGTAAGTTACAAGCCTATACCTACATACAGGGACCTAGGACATGCTGAGATAGACAAATGTCTACAGAGAGTATCAGTTTTTTTTTTTGTATGATTTAACTATTTCATGAATGTGTGTGTGTGTGTGTGTGTGTGTGTGTGTGTGTGTGTGTGTGTGTGTGTGTGTGTGTGAGAGAGAGAGAGAGAGAGAGAGAGAGAGAGAGCTCTATTCAATGTGATTTGTAAGAATTACAAGTTCCTTGGATGAAGCTCTCCTTTCTTTCTATATTCTCTTTTCCCCTATGATAAGATGATGTTTCCTCTCAAAGAGATTGATTGTACCAAATTACTTCATATCTTAATAAATCATTAAAATAATCATGTGCGAAACCATGTCTCACACATGGGGGAGCCAATTGGACCCAATATGGTGTTTATATCTCTATGCTTTATTTTCTTACAATTTATTATTTGAAGTCAATACTCCATGACAACACTTCTTCAAAGCTATGCAAGCTCTTCAAATGCTTCACTTCTTTCTGACAACCCTTGCTCATCAAGTAAGGTGGAGATATGCAAGAAGTCGAAGCAAAGCTACATGCCCACAATCGCCATTGTATGGGAATCTTCAAATCTACGCAAGCTCTTCAAATGCTTCACTTCTTTCTAACAATATTGCCATGCTTCAAGCAAGAGAGCCAAGGAGCCACCAACACTTTAAAAAGAGACTCACGAATCACCCATCCATTGGGCCATGTCTGACAAGCCACCCACAGGTTGCGATTAACCAAACCCAATCCGCCAACAAGGGCCACCGCATGGTACGACTACCACCTCGACTCCCATACCAAGTACTATACAAGTTGTCCTGAATTCTTCCATTATCATAGGCAACCTAATCTTGATATACACATCAATGCTCAATCTCCTATCCCAAATCATGCGTAAGAATCGAAGAAAGTATAATTATAAGAGTCAACAAAAGCAATGTGTTGAAGTATTGAGCGAAAAGAGATTCTACATGGACACATCTTTAGTCCAATGTCCATGTATGACACCTACAATATGCACATTTATAATCGACACATCTAACAGGGAAAGACACATCTCTACATTTATAGTGAACACATCTAACAAGGAAAGACAACCCCATACATGTCATCTACATATTTCACTAAGGACATCACATACTTTTTCACCTCTTACACCTCACACAGGACATCACATACTTTTTCACATCTTACACCTCACACAGGACACACGAACATATGCACCTACAACCTAGCCTCATCAACAACCTTGTGGATACATCTCTAGAATGGGAAAACCATGACCCATTGCTTGAATATGCATCGATCTTGCAAGTGGACACAGTCACAACCTTTACAAAATACAACGACCTTTACAACCTTCAAAGACCTTTACAAAATACAACCTCTAATTGAACACAATCACAACCTCTCATTGGACGAAGTACTAGCCACGAAGAAGCAGTAAGATCTCGGAATAATATCTTGTCGTGTCAATTACATCTGCCCATGCCCCCTAAAAGGCAGGTACTATGGACCTTTTGCCATCTGTCTCGCAGAGCTCGCTATTGAAAGAGCGCATTAAATAATCAAGAAAAGAACATTTCTATACGATTGGTAGGAAAAGAAATAGATACGTATAGATAGATGGATGTATCTATAGCTATCTTAAATCCTTGCGCATCCCTCCTTGCAAGAACTTCTTGAGACCTGCCAAAAAACACTGTCAGGCTCGAAAAGCACCCTCAGCCAGAGAAGAATTCTCTCGAGCTTGATTCACTTGGCCAACGAATGTAGGGCGCGAAGCACCTTTTCTGCGCTTCGCTTTCTAAGATAAATTGGCAATTTCTTTCAAATGGACTTCGCCATTGTGGTACCGAGATGCCGATTTGTTCTCTGCCCCCAGTGATATGGGTAATCTACTCCGTCTATCTTCATCGGCTTGCGTTGTTCCAATCATCGATAGAGGGCACTTCAACAATCTACCCATGCAAATCATTCAATGATGATCCTGATCAACAACCACCTTTGGAGTACATCAAATGAAGAAACCATGAAAGATGCATGGTACCACCCATCGCTTAGATAACCATTGACCTTGCAAGTATCTTCAATGATCTTTATATATTACAACATTTGCTTCGACTCTAATTAAACATAGTCACAACCTCGCCTTGACTGATAATAAGCCATGTAGAAGCTTAATCTCTTAGCCTCAAGCAATGAGATCTAGAAATAATATTTTACCGTACCAATAATATCTACTCATGCAAATCATTCAATGATGGTCCTAATGCTAATTCCACCAATCAAGTGGAGTAAACCACTTCTAGCAAAATCGCTTAATTTAGAGTTCGCCCAAACCACTTCCACAACAAAAGAAAGACTTGCATGAAGAACTTATGCGCATTGCATATACCTTTCATGCTGCCTTAACCTCAAGCAATGAGATCTAGAAATAATATTTTACCATACCAATAATATCTACTCATGCAAATCATTCAATCATAGTCCTAATGCTAATTCCACCAATCAAGTGGAGTAAACTGCTTCTAGCAAAATCTACCTCCCACCACAAAGGACCACCCAATCTACCAAGCATTCACTGCGAGTTGGTCCTGAATATACTAGGTAATCTTGCAATCAACTTCACAATGTATCTTGGACCATCCACACCTCTCTGACTCAGCAACAACTTCACCGTTGACCTACTATTTATAAAGGGAACATATTAACCATTATAAAGGAAATATCCTCAAGAACACAATCACTATTATAAAAGGAATATATAACCATTTCACACTTTAACATGGTTTCATCCACCCAAGCTACCGTAAGGTACTTTACCATCTTAATCACTCGAATGACCCTCATAAGGTACTTTACCATCTTAATCGCTCGAATTACCCTCATCTTTTGCAAGACGATGCTAGACTTTATAGAGCGACCTTAGCGACCTTTACCTCGCCAACAACTTATATATATTAACCAATATAAAGGAAATACATTCACCATTATAAATGGAATACATTAACCATTATAAAGGGATATCCCCTTTACCTCGCCAACAACTTATATATATTAACCAATATAAAGGAAATACATTCACCATTATAAATGGAATACATTAACCATTATAAAGGGGATATATCCTCAGGAACACGATCACTATTATAAAAGGAATATATAACCATTTCACACTTTAACATGATTTTATCCACCCAAGCTACCATAAGGTACTTTACCATCTTAATCGCTCGAATGACCCTCTATCTTTTGTAAGATGATGCTAGACTTTATAAAGCAGCCTTTACCACACCCAACGACTTATCACCGACATAGGTAACACAAGATAACAGTCACCATCTTAAAGAAGAAATGTTAACCACTTCGAAAGTAAACATGGCTTCACCGCCAATCTGCAATAAGACACTTTCAAAAAGGCCTATCTTTATGAAATGGCTTTACCATGAGCTTCAAGTCAAATAGAGGAAGTCTAAGAACCTTGTGTACATACTTACTAAAGACATTTGTAAGTTTTGGCTAACCCAGTGTAAACATGTGACCATCCGGTCACAATTACTAGTCTTCAATAACTATGGCTTTACCATGAGCTTCAAGTCAAATAGAGGAAGTCTAAGAACCTTGTGTACATACTTACTAAAGACATTTGTAAGTTTTGGCTAACCCAATGTAAACATGTGACTGTCCGGTCACAATTACTAGTCTTCAATAACTATGCACACAAAGTTCTGAAAAAATTCTCTATTCGGCTTCAAGCTCATGGTAAGCCTATTTTATAAAGTCCGACCTTACAAAAGATGGAGGTTTGTTGAGCGAGTAAGATGGCAAGGTGCATGCTTATTGAAGACTAGTAGTGACCGGACTTGTATTACTGTGCATACTTACTGAAGACTAGTAGTGACCAGACTAGTAATAGTACTTATTGAAGACTAGTAGTGACCAGACTAGTAATAGTACTTATTGAAGACTAGTAGTGACCGGACTTGTATTACTGTGCGTACTTATTGAAGACTAGTAGTGACCGGACTTGTATTACTTATTGAAGACTAGTAGTGACTAGACTTGTATTACTGTGCGTACTTATTGAAGACTAGTAGTGACCAGACTAGTAATAGTATGCATACTATTACTAGTCAAATAGAGAATTTCTAAGAACTTTGTGTGCATACTTACTAAAGACTAGTAATTGTTATAGGACTAGTATAAGTGTGCATACTTATTGAAGGCTACTTACCTGACTAGTAATAGTATGCATACTTCTCTATTCGACTAGTAATCATGACCGAACTAGTAGTAGTCATACTTGTTGAAGACTAGTAATAGTGACCGGACTATTTTTAAGGTTTGAACACATTCATTCCCTTGCAATGCATTACTTGCAACCTCTTCTATTATGCAACCTCTTCTATTCTCTACTCTTGCTTGCTTGTGCTCTATTGGATTCTTGCATGCTAGATTGTTACTTACTTGAATAGATTTGATTGTGAGCTTCTTTCTCTCTTCCATACCTTCTTCCATATCCACCTTTTTGTGAGATAACCGTCGACGAAGACCAATCTCTTGTTGCCTCCATCTAAGCAAAGAGAGCACTTTCTTCACTCCCCCCATAGCCCAATGTGACAAGGGGATGGGAGATTTAATGGACGAGGTCCATTAAATCTCTTATTGCCTCCATCTAAGCAAAGAGATCGCTTTCTTCACTCCCCCATAGCCCAATGTAACAAGGGGATGGGAGATTTAAGGGACGAGGTCCATTAAATCTCTTAAAACCTCCATCTAAGCAAAGAGATCGCTTTCTTCACTCCCCCATAGCCCAATGTAACAAGGGGATGGGAGATTTAATGGACGAGGTCCATTAAATCTCTTAAAACCTCCATCTAAGCAAAGAGAGCACTTTCTTCACTCCCCCATAGCCCAATGTGACAAGGGCATGGGGGATTTAATGGACGAGGTAGCACACCCACATTGGCGAGGTGCATTTTCGGCTCAAAGCAAGACCCAATGACAATTAATTCGATAAGGCTAAGGTAAGCTCTTGACTTAGAACTGTATCTATGTTGATTGTCGATGTGCATGTGAATGGATTTCAAGTACATGTTTCAATGTGAATGTATCACATGAATTAATTCAACAAGGCTAAGATAAGCTCTCGACTTAGAATTGTATCTATGTTGATTGTCGATGCGCATGTGAAAGGATAAGTACATGTTTCAATTTGAATGTATCACATGAAAAATGCAATGCTGCAGACTGGCAGAAAGACAAATCTGACATCAGAAAGATAAAAATATGGTAGCCTATGTTGCAACAGCCCACCACTTCCGACATCCATGGGTACCTGCTGAAGTATGGCATTACTTGTCAAAGGAATTGCAATATAAGTCCCCCACAAGCTTTTTGTTTAATGCATACATGCTCGTGAGGGACATTGCATACAAAAAAGGCTAACAGCCACTCCAACAAGGTAAAACTACATGGTATTTGACAACCAGTACTAATGCAACCTCTTCCTACATCCATGAGCGCCGCAATAGCATGGCAGAACCTTCACTTTGCCATTCTTTACAACACTGTCAAGTTCATAACCATAGTCATAACTCAACTCCTGCCAAAGCAAGTATAACACACACCAATCAGCCCATGCCTTGTTCAGGGGATAAGAAGCAGGAAAATGTGATGATGCTTCCAATTAAGGCAAGAAAATGTTGGAATGCTTGCACTATAGAGATGAATGACAGAACACAGCTAGCTCAATCAGCCCATGCCTTATTCAGGGGATATGAGGCAGAAAATTGTCCGTATGCTTCCAATTGAGGAACAAGAAAACATTGAAATGCTTGCATTATAGAGATGGATGACAGAACACAGCTGGCTACCTGCAAGGGATGTATTGTATCAGCTGCGAAGAACCATATGCGTGGCTGGCTCAGATCATGGTGATCATTCAGCACACATTGCACAAACAAGTTGGGCTCGCAGCTGTGGTTGATCAAGCGAGAGACGTTGCCACAGCTGCCGGCATCAATGCAGTACTCTGGCTGCTCTGGAACATCCTTGAAAGCATCTTCATCAACCTCAACCCCCTCTCCCTTTGATATTAACCTCCTCTGCAAGGTACATTCAAAAAAGATCTTAATCAAATCCTGAAAGCATTACATACACAACTACTGACTGCAGTAGCAATCCATTCAGAACAGGCAAGAAACCTACCAGTTACACCATGCCAAGACCCACTCACCTGGCGTACACCAATGCTTTTCATTGTTTGCAGACAATCAAGCTCAAAAATATACTCATTCTCACAAATACTGTCTGCATCCTCGGTCCTCATCAACTCTCCACTATATTGGCAGACAGGAGCTCCTGCAGGGATTGTGTCCCAGGACCTCACACCCCAGCCTTTACTAGCCGTTCGAAAAACCTGTTTGATATATGCATAAAGAAGTCCGTCCATATAATCAAAAGATAAGCTAATAGCTATTGAGTTTGATTGATGACGAAGCAGACCCCTACCTCAAGACGATATTGCATGCCTTTTTGTGTCACTCGGTTAGAACAACTTTTATCACATCCACATCGTGGACCACACTCATACACCACATCCATCGGCTCAACAAGCCTGCATAACAGCACACCAATATGCTTCCCAGATTCACTTCACAAATAATAGCTTGTTTTTCAGTAACAAACAATGGAGCCCTTGTATAGCCATGCTCTACCTGCCACCGTTTTTCAAGACATAAGGAAATCTTTTCTTATTGAGAATGGCACAAGAACACTTATAAGGATCAACACATTCTCCCTTGCAATTGCATCCTTTTGCAGGAAGGGGCGTATGTACCCCCTTCCTCACCTCAATCGTGGCAGTATACCTAAAGCCTGCACAATAAACAGCACACTTGACACATTTACAGACACCTCTACTTCAACTCTATGTTTCAATGAGCGGTCAACCATCAGAGATAAGCACAGTTGAAGGAACTTTCTAGATCTATAGCTTCAACTCTTGAAATTACCATTAGGGGCAAGAGGAGGATTATGAACATTTGAAGCTGGTATAGGAGTGCTCTCCAAACCATTGCTTATATCTGCACAAACAAGCCTGTAGAAACTCCTCCAATAAAGAGGACAGAATATAGTAAATCCTAGGTTCTTAGGGAAAAAAAATGCTTAGGTGAAATGCAAAGATTGATGTGGACTACTAAAACATAAAATAAGAGAATCCAGGGTTGTAAACAAACATCAAATGCTTTTCACACACCCCAAGAGCTCCTTGACAAGAAGTGGACAAAAAAATTCAAGCTCTTACAAAAAAATTAAATGCATTTCACGCCCCTTACAAGTTCCTTAGCCAAAGTGAACTGCATATTGCACCCTAGGTGCCTGAATTTGACAGACCTAAATGATTAAGATCTGTGTTCTTCTTAACATGTGGTCTTTCCAGGCAAGAGTGCGTGTGCAAGCAATGCACGAAGATACTCTAACCTTCATCCACCCCAAAAATTGCCTATTAGTCACCTCATAGTTGATTGCAAGCAAAAGTCCCATGAAAACATTATCAAGCCTTTCACCTCATCTAGGCATCTCTCTAACATGGAACCACACATTAGCTACCCTTTAGGTTCCATTACATCTCATTAAAGAGAACGTTGCAGCTTGCATCCAGCCTCATGTTGTCCTCACTGAAGAATCCATAACCTTCATTTACTTGTTTAATCTATGCATGTAAATGTCCTTTGAGAAGCACGTTGGAAAACTTGGTTATGTGACCATTTCAGAGAGGTCTCCTATCACACCCGTGTTTGCACTTTTCATCCAAGCCTCAAAACATCAAGATTGTGGGCGTCTCAAAACTAGTCAAAATCAAAACCCCCAAACTTGAATCCCCAAAACAGTGAACCTCTTTAGATCTACTCTTTTTAGTGCCATTGATGAGAGGATCATTCCCAAAACCATCTCTGTAAACTGACCTCCAGACACTTTCTCCCTCCTTTTCAATCTTGGACACAATCGTGCCACAATTGTGCTAATTGGCCAGGACTACGACCAACTGCCACACTGCATGTCAACCACATCACAACCACCATCACATCATGTTCTTATACTCATCATTGGAGAACTTATGTAGACTCCTTCTCAGGAGCTCACCAATTATGAGCATGCTTAATTAACTCTAGGCAGTTCGGCAGATTCCAAAACCTCAAGATTGTGGGTGACCTAGGGACTGGCCAAGTCATGCAAAGCCCATGGTTTTGCATCTCATAAATTGCTTCTTTTGTAAATGCAACTTGATGACAGGATATACGAATCAACTTATCATTCGTAACCATTTGGACAGTGAACACATTCACAAAGAATGTCCTGCAAGGTTTAGAGTTGGGTGATACACAAGACGTTCCAATGGCTAGTTAACTTCAAATGCCGTAACAGAGCTATTATTTGTTCAAAAACAATGCACATTATTCCAGTAAGGGTTTGCAGGCTTCTTCTTTTTTTAATGATTGTTAGTAGCATCAAAGCATTGATGCGAAAAGGTGAAACCCGCCACATTACCCTTTTAGCTCAGAAACGCTTGTTGGAACTACTTGACCCGAGACAAAATGGACCTGTAAAAGTGACGCAAAATATTGAGACACCCGAAAAGGACTAGGGGTCGCAATCCATTTTTTAGAATCCCATAATTATTGGGCATTTTTACCTGATTAGTTGTCAAAATGGGTTGTCCTTCCACTCTTTTAAGCCGAAACTTATACACAGTAAACCCTGAAATCCCTTTCTCTGCCCAGAAATCTTTCACCTGAAACAAACCAAGTCACGCATACATGAATTCACCAAGAAATCTTTCACCTGAAACAAACCAAGTCACACATACATGAGTTGACCGATGAACCAAAGCTTAATCCTACTTTGTAAAGAATTCACAATTACAAAATGTAAAGCTCCACAAAATTTATCTATTTATAGAATGTGTTCTTCCTACCTTGTAAAGCCCATCATACGTGTAGACTTTTCCGGTGTAGCTTTTCTTTGTTTTGTGACCTCGGACTAACCTAACAGGTACGTCTTGTTCCATGTTATTCTGCATGGCGGCAGTAATTGAGTTATTCTAGCGTGAATCTAGGTGACTTCTACGCACGCCAGCATACCTACATGCACATACACACGTGCATGCATGCAGTATGTATGCATAGGTGAATGTGAATGTGCATGTGTGTCCATGTATAAGTACATATGTATGTGTGTACATGCATGGATATATAAGTACCTATGCATAGGTGAATGTGCACGTGTGCCCATGTATAAGTGCGTATGTATGTGTATGCATACATGGATATAAGTATGTATGTATGTGTATGCATGCATGGATATATAAGTATGTATGCATACGTGAATGTGGTGTGTCCATGTATAAGTACGTATGTATGTGTGTATGCATGCATGGATATAAGTATGTATGCATAGGTGAATGTGCATGTGTCCATGAATAAGTAGGTATGTATGTGTGTATGCATGTATGGATATAAGTATGTATGTATGTGTGTATGCATGTATGGATGTAAGTAGGTATGTACTATGGCCACATGTGTATTTGTGTTTTTTTGTTTCAAGGATTGCAATATTTTCTCAAAGCATAAGACCTTGAATAATATGAATAATATAAATGCTAGTATCAATATCCACTTAGAACCCATTTCAGAAAATAGGGCCCTTGAGCACACAAAAAGAAAAAATGTGAAGAGACTGCTTCCAATAAACATAGACAAACTGTAGAGAACTGCTGTTAAGGTTGTCCCTAGATAATCAAGAAAAGCCCAAATTGTCAGCCAATCTACAAACAGAAACATGTGAATTGTAAATGGACATTTAACTATGGAGACAATATCAACAAACATAGCAAAGTGTGTATGTATGTGTGTGTGTATGTATGTGTGTGTGTGTGTATGTATGTGTGTGTGTATGCATGCATGGATATAAGTATGTATGCATAGGTGAATGTGCATGTGTCCATGAATAAGTAGGTATGTATGTGTGTATGCATGTATGGATGTAAGTAGGTATGTACTATGGCCACATGTGTATTTGTGTTTTTTTGTTTCAAGGATTGCAATATTTTCTCAAAGCATAAGACCTTGAATAATATGAATAATATAAATGCTAGTATCAATATCCACTTAGAACCCATTTCAGAAAATAGGGCCCTTGAGCACACAAAAAGAAAAAATGTGAAGAGACTGCTTCCAATAAACATAGACAAACTGTAGAGAACTGCTGTTAAGGTTGTCCCTAGATAATCAAGAAAAGCCCAAATTGTCAGCCAATCTACAAACAAAAACATGTGAATTGTAAATGGACATTTAACTATGGAGACAATATCAACAAACATAGCAAAGTGTAAAATACTGCTATGACCACTATCTTAAATCAAAAATGTACATGACCCACATACAAAAACATGTATGTAGGACATCTAACTGACCTACCCAATAATACAATGCATAAAAGTCTATTATCAACTTCCAAACCAGTCGCATAGTACCTTCAGCATCCAAGCCATGAGGGGCTGTTTGAAACTTATTAAGACAAAAGACGGTTAACTTAAAACATCATTTGGCTAGAAGCTAAGTCAAGCTGGAGATATATTAAGGATAGCACGAAAAGCTAATGTTACACAAAATTTAGACTAAAAAAGAGTCCTCTAAGAAGAGCCATATCATCACTTTACTAGAAAAAAGAAACCCGTGGTGAACCTTATGTATCTTAACGTCAAAATCCTCACATATGACATACCATTCGAAAGTCCTTGAAAAGTATATTCTAAATCTACTACCTTCAGTATCCAAGCCATGAGCTGTTTGAAACTTATTAAGACAAGAGACGGCCACCTTAAAACGTCATTTGGCTAGGAGCTACTCAAGCTGGAGATGTGTCAAGGATAGCATGAAAAGCTAACATTTCACAAAATTTAGACTAAAGAAGAGCTCTCTAAGAAGAGCCATATCATCACTTTACTAGAAAAAAGAAATCGATAGTGAACCTTATATATCTTAACGTCAAAATCCTCACATATGACATACCGTTCTAAATCTACTACCTTCGACAAATTTGGAGTTGATAAGTTCAAGTTATGTCTTCATGACATACCGTTGGAAAGCCCTTGAAAAGTAGATTCTAAATCTATCACCTCCGACAAATTTGGAGTTGATATGCTCAAGTTATCTTTTCTCACTAAAAAGTAGATTCCAATGATTGTGACATCCATGATATGCCATTGGAAAGCCCTTGAAAAGTAGATTCTAAATCTGTCACCTCCCACAAATTTAGAGTTGATATCCTCAAGTTATATCTTCTCCACTAAAAGGTAGATTCTAACAATTGTGACAAATTTGGAGTTAATATACTCAAGTTATATACATGGATGTCACAATCGTTGAAATCTACTTTATAATAAGAAAAGCATAACTTAAGTAATATTAACTCCGAATTTGTCGAAGGTAAAAAATTTAGAATCTACTTTTCAAGGGTTTTCCAATTGTGTGTCACATGTGAGAGTTTTGGTATAAGATACATAAGGTTCACCACAATCCCTCTTTTTCTAGCAAAGTGATGACATGACTCTTCTTAAGAAGCCTTTATATGTATATATATATATATACACCTAGATGAATCCAAGAACATGCCCAAATTCACCTTTTAGGAATGTGCATGTTATATACTCATGATAGTCAACCCACAAGACTATATAACTATCAACTCCATTATGCATGGTATAGACTAGATACTACGGCATCCCCACTAACATCATCAGTGCCCAATAGTGGGTGTAGAACTCTCTATCAAGATATGCTCTCACACACACACATAAGAGCATATATTCACACAAAGCCCTTCGTGCTGAGTTTCTGTCAAACCTCCGGAGATGCAGGGCAGACTCAGCCATAATGAAGCCTAGCACTAAGGGAAGTAGCAAATAGAAAGAATTAGTACATCAAATAAGTAGTTGATAGGACAAATGCACCGCTAAAGACAAAAAGAATTAGTACAATATCAACTGGCCGCAACTCGGACGAAAACTTCATTTCACAATGTGAAATCTGCATGTCCGTTAATACGGCTGAATTATATACCTAGATGAATCCAAGAACATGCCCAAATTCACCTTTTAAGAATGTGCATGTTATATACTCCAAATTTTACCTAATGTATAATAATTACCCTTCTTGAGCACAATAAGCAAGAATGTGACATGTTCTCTCCCCTAAGAAGACTTTTTTTGTTGTCAGACTACCTAAAACTAACTGCTTGGCATCAATATGCATGCCAAATGTAGTCCTTTTGTCCTGCTCCATCACCCTACATCTCATGTCACATGAGACACATCATCATGTCATGTAGAATAGCTACCTAAAAGTATGGATGAGGAAGTATGCAAGTGACCACCAAAGACATATAGGACACCTAAGTGACATGTCCAAACATAGTCTACTATCAACTTCCAAACCAGTTACATAACAGCATCGGTATCTAAGCCATGAGAGGGGTCTGAAACTTAATAAGACAAGAGACAACCACCTTAACCCTCGTTTGGCTAAAAAAGCTAGTTCAGCTGGAGATGTGACAAGGATAGCATAAAAAGCTAACATAACAATAACCCTTCCTAAACAAAATGAGCAAGGTTGTGAGGGCATGTTCTCTCCCGTAAGTGATTTTTGTTGTCAAGCTAACTAAAACTAACTACTACAAAGACTACAAAATTGGCATCAATACACATACATGCCAACTGTACTCCTTCTCTCCTCCTTCATCACTCTATCATCTCACATCACGTCACGTGAGACACGTCGTCATGCTAGATGTAGTCTTGTCCTGCTCCATCACCATGTCATCTCACATCATGTGACACTTCATCATGCCACATCATCATGTCATGTAGAATAGCAGCCCAAAAGTTTGGATGAGCATGTATGCAAGTGACCACCAAAAAAACCAAATCATCCTAAACTGTCACCTTCACCCAATACACTAGGGTGCCACATGGCCATCTGTCCTAAACTATCACAAGCACTTTCTGCACTACATATACTAGTCTCTTCAGTGGATTAATCAGGCATTTATGTGTGTACTTCTCTCTCGTGTGCTCCCTTCATCAAAACTTATCAAACCAAAGTACTTAATTAGCACGCCTTAATAAGAAGGCTTCCATTACACATGTAACATAAACTGATGACCATGCATGTGGATACACATCAACATAGGTCCCAAGGTAACAACATTGTTATCATATCATCTACAAACTCATAAATATTGACGGAGGAAGCAATTGAAACACAGGCTACCTTCAAAGCTAAATTGCCGCGCTTCAAGACTTGGTCTGCGATTTGGCGCTTATTTCCAAGGAGATCATTGCCTCCTTGACCAGTGTATATCACATCTTCTGAGTTGTCTATATCATCTTCATATGCTCCAGATAGAATTATAGAGCTTGCCACTGGCAACCTAGCAATGTTCTAAAGTAAAACAGATGTCAGCACAATTGAGGGGTAGAGATTGAGGTGAGGGAGATTTTATAAATAGAAATGCCTTTTGTTAGTTTATATCAATAGGAAGTACCAATCGCGTCTTAGATGAAGCCGGTATAGTATCGATGCCACCAAGCCAATGGCAATGCAATCCAATGGCTATCATCTCACAACGTGAAAAGAACTGATCACCAACATTGATGCCTGCATCATGAAGCCATAAAAGAGTACATTGAGAAGGAAGAACTATTATTAAGCTAAGAACTAAGAGAATAGAGAGAAGAGAAAGAAGAAAGGTGCAGACAAAGAGAGAGCTTACCTGGAAGAGGCCCGATAATTTTGCCCTTGTCAACCATCTTTTTATCGATCTTCATCTGGACACAACATTAGATATAAATAAATAAGTACCTATTATATGATGGAGATTTTAATGAGGTTTATCGCCCCGTCTTCTGATGATTTGGGCCTGGTCCATTGTGGCCAAGGCAGACGGTAGACAAGGTATACTTTCCCCATAGCCGTGATGGTTGTGGACAAGCCTGATATATTAGTAACCCTGGCTGGCTTCGAAGACAGACCTAGGAATGGCCTATAAATGGACCTCAAAGGTGTAAGCTTCAGTAAGATAACAACCCCTCTTCAAGCCAAAGAGAAAAAGAGTCTCAAAAGGACCTGTGTAATGGCCTTGAGGTCTGGACGCCTTGATTTTTTGCGCTCATCATTCTCCTCATTTTTAGTTTTTTTTTTTAATCTTGCACGTTTTTCAGTGGCCTCTCTTCGGCAACGTGCTTCCTCCTCCTGTAAGAGACATACAAGAATACATCAGCTCGCTCTATATCTATATGCATATATACATACATACACATACATGTATGTATGTATGCATGTATACGTACATACATACATATGTATGTATGTAGTAGCAGTTCGATAGAATGTGTTAGCACCTTTCCAGCTAATATATATCATAAGGTGATAGCACAACCCTCTTAACCTTTAACCAATGTATATCTACAGATTGGAGATTGGGAAGCTTCAAAAGCTCATTTATAATTATGTTTTGCTTCTGACCTTACTAGAAGCCATTGAGCCACGACCTTGTATTTGGTCTCATAGGTCATATTCGGCCTCCTCCTTGGACATTCTCTCTATATATCTATATGTATATGTATGTATCAATCATGTTTTCTGCTGATGAAGGGCACTCCAATAGGATGGTGTAGCTAAGGCAACTCATAAGGTGACAGCATTGATGAAGGCACTTCGATAGGATGTGTAGTTGGGACAACTCATAAGGTGACAGCATAAGGGGCTGTGGAGCTTACTTGCACAAACCGAAGGTAATATGAGTTGAAGAGCCGAAGGATCTCCTTAACCTTCTTTGCAGCCTCAGAGTTTTTCACTTCAGAGCTAACTGTCATTGCCTGAGCTTCAACTGCTTCTTCAGTCTGATCTCGGCCTACTTCACCAATTTCTCTACGCATGTTTGGAACACATTCCAACAAATGAGAAGTGGGGGGTGCTGCTTCTGTCTTCTGCTTCTGTGCTGAAGAGGAAGACCCAGCTTTCTTCAGTTTCCTCCTTTCAACTGGCTGGCAGAGCTCTTCAACATCACATTCCTTTGCTCTCGTTAGGGTTCCCAAGCTGCTGCTCAGCTGTGATGAAGAAAACAACAATGCCCCAGTTTTATTTAACAGCCTTCCTCTTCCAATCG